>NC_081406.1:300039209-300273084 GCF_030272615.1 Cryptomeria japonica | reverse complement strand
GTTTAATGTTCGATTAAAAATTTATAAATTTCTTGAAATTTATTGTATTGTGTGGGTTAGATATCATTTATAATTTTTATTTATATGTTTTGTCATTATTTTAATTTTGAGGAATAAATATTAGTTTGTGCATAGGTCAAAAATTAAATTCATGACTATTATAAAACTAGCATGTGTGCGTGTGTGTGTGTGTGTGACACATCATATACATACATACATACTGAAAGCAATGAAAATTAAGAGGTTAGTTAAGCATAAATATTTAAAACAAATTCAAAACATCAAGTTTAACCAACTTATTACCTCCCAAGCTCCTCAGATAGAGCTAGAAGTGGATGCGCCCAAGCTCCACTTGATTTTCTTTTTCATGCTCTTGATGTAGAATGCTCTCCTATCTACACAATAATGGATGATTGGATAGCTTGATAAAATGGAGGATGAGATTAAGATGATGGGTTGTGAAGGAAATTGGGCATTATGATAGTAGTATGGAGGAATTGAGTGATGAAATGAATATAATGATGATGCAATTTAGGAGTAGCTATGGATGAAAACTAACAGCATGAAGTTGCAAAATGAAGTGGATAAATTGTGAAGGGAGGAACTCCAATTAATAGACTTGAGAACTCAAAATGGACGGTTGAGATCAAAAGATTATGGAGGGTTGAGATTGAATCTGAGAAGGTGAGGTGGCTTGGGCTCTTAGCCTTGTGACATGTGTCATAAGGTGAAGTGTCTTGGGAAGAACACTTGGCATTAGGAAGATGGCAAGGTGTGCTCAAAAATGTGTAAGCACATCTTGGGAAGAACATGAAGATGACAAGTGGAAACACTTTTGGAAAAGTGTAAGAATCTTAGGTTTGGGGAGGATGGCATGTGGCTGGAAAGGGAGAGTGTAGGCTAGCTCTTATGGGGAAGAGCATTCTCCCACAAGTGTGAGCACCCTTGGGTCAAAGATGAGGTGGAGGAGAAAGTGACCCTCGCATACAAGTTCATTTAAGAGGGGGAGTCCCATGTGGACCTAGGTAGGTGGGATGAATTTAAAATTGGGGAAAATGCTAATGATGATTAGGCTTGGGTCAATTAGGCTTAATGCAGGGGGTTAAATGGAGGATTTGTAAGAATTGGGATATTAATTTATTAATTGTGTATTAATTAACCAATTGGGATTAGGGGAAATATTGAAGAAATTGGCTAAGGTAGGGGATTAAATTTAATTTCTAGCAGAATTATATAATTAATTGTTGGCATTGACAAAACCAGTTAATCCAAAGACCCGGTATATGCACTGAGATTTTTCATTTATGTCTAACACTGACCGGTGGAATGGTATCGGTGGATTGGTGTATCTCAATAGTAAAGGTGATGACTTGTAAACACATGGAAACAACATAAGAGACAGATGACCAAGGTTTAATCAGCTCAAGGGAAGACAGGCTAAACTAACCGGTCTGTCACTCAAGAAGATCGGTATTGAGGTCAAATCTTCAGGTTTGTCATTTTGATGATGATGAAGTCACAAAAGGTGACTTAGGCAAGAAGGCTTGAGGTTGTATGAAAACCGGAACCTCATTGGCAAACAAGAAATGAGACTTGATGTAAGGACAACAAACCGGCAATCAAAGGATGAAACGGTAATGTAGAGCATAATGGTATACCGATACACCGATGAGGAAGAAGGAAGATAGGTGATCACCATAAATCTCGGAGCGGTGATCAATTATTCAGTTGTGGTGGCAAAAGGTGAGTTGGTGAGCTTGTGTCTATGCCAAACTAAAGGTTGGTGAAGTCAACTTTAGTCATCATGCAATTAAGCCATGATTACTTGTGAATTATTTGGTTCGCATTTATAAGACTGAACCCGACCCAAAGTCACTATTTTTGGGGGATGTGGTGGCAAAATTGGTTGAGTAGTTGATAGAATTGTTGCATAGTGTGCAGAGAAAGAGCAAGAAGATTTGAATTCTAAATCTACTGAAATCTGTGATTGCATTGATTACGGAAACACCTGAAGGTGACGACAAAGAATGTATAAAGTATTTTGAGTTCATTCAAAATAATCTTGATCGTAAAATTTGCAAAGTACAAATCATGTGCAAGGCAATCCAAAAAGTGTTGAGTAGAGTGTGAGGAAGTGCTAAAAGATTTAATAGAGCAGAGAGCGTATGAGGTGGACCAGCATAGTGCAGAGCCGAGGATAAGAGGACCGGCAGAGTGCAGAGCCAAGGATCAGAAGACCGGCAGAGTGCAGAGTTGAAGGTATAAGAAGAAAACCGATGTTGTGTAGAGCAGACACAACCGATGTGGACAGAGTATGATTTTCATTGTGATCTGATCAAGCTATCAGTAGCTACTTCAACAGATAATCTTTTTGTTGCTTTCTAACCATTGCAACTCAAATCCCTTAACCGGGTGGACTTTGACAGATCCCTTTGTAAAATCCCTTAACCAGGTGACATCTTAATTGATATTCCTAAGTCCTTTAACCAGACTACCTTTAACAGGGTGAAGGCACTAACAGGCCTTAAATAAAATCCCTTAACCGAGTGGCACCTAACAGTGTCTTTGTAATCTCCTAACAAGGATGGCTCTTCATTGAGCGTACTCCAGAAGAGTACAAATTTTGTGAGTTCCTACTCACACCATGGTTTTATCCCATTTGGGTTTCCACGAGATCAATCTTGGTGTCACAGTGTATCTTTTCATGCATGCATATTCTTCTGCAGTAATTGTTTATATTAATGAGTATTAAGTTAGTGCAAACTTGATTTAAAAGTTTTAATTTTGCAAAACTGGTAAAGTGTTGATTCACCCCTCCCCTCTCAGTATCGGTTTTGACTAACAATTGGTATCAAAGCTCTGGTCCTAAGATTTTGAAGAAGCTTAATAGCTTAAGGAAAGATCCAAGATGATGCGAAAGGAGGGTCCTAAGTTCTCTAAGGAGAATTACACCTTATGGTGTGGCAGAATGAAGCTTTATCTAAGAACCCTATGAGAACATTACTGCAATCATGTAATCCTAGAGTACAATGAACCTTTAGGGGTTCTCACTCCATATCAGATCAAAGAAAGGCAAGGCAATACTACTGCTATGGATCTGATTGCTAGCACTATTTCTGATAATGAGTATGATAAGGTTCAATATTTGAAAATAGCTTTTCAAATGTGGAATAAGCTCAAGGCAGATTATGGAGGAGATCCTCATGTTCAAAAGGCTAAAGTGGACAACTTGAGAGTAAAATTTGATAAGATGAGGATGCAAGAAGGAGAAAATATAGAACAATATAGTAAAAGGATAAAGGATGTAGTAAATTCCATCAGAAGTGTTGGAGGAAAGCTTTAAGAAGATGATTTGGTTAGAAAAATCTTGAGGACCTTGGTATCACAATATGCCATAAGATTTTTTGCAATTCAAGAACTCAAATCCTTGTGAACAGTTAATGTTTCGCTTGATTCACTAATTGGAAAGTTGACTCCCTTCGAACTGAGAAACTATGATAACAGTGTACCAAAGATTGATGTTGCCTTCAAAGCTTCCATGAAACATGCACCAACAAGGAGAAGAAAATAAACCGGAAGTAGTTCTACTATAAGAATCGGTCATTCTCATGAAAATGACAACCTGTTATCTAAAGAATAGGAACAAGATGAGATTGAAGCTCTATTGGCAAGAAGACTGCCAAGAGAAAAAGGAAAGTATAAAGGTAAACTTCCCTTGAAGTGCTTCTCCTATAATAAAATAGGTCATATTGCATCTAGATGTCTTGACAATGATAGGAAGGATAACTTTAGAAGCTACAAGGACAAGAACAAGGAGTGCTATCTTGCAGAAGGAGTTACTGATGAAGAATCAGAAGGATCTAATGGAGATGGAATTGCATTTGTGGTAGTAAAGAAAGATAACATAGAGGAAGGTGATATGGCACTGATTTCTAGTTCAAACTGATGTGGAGACTCGGTAATTGATAGTGGTTGCACTCACCATATGACCAGTGACAGAAAAAAATTCCTTAGCATGGAGGATTGCAATGGAGGAATGGTGAGATTCAGAAATGATGTTCTTTGTGCAGTAAAAGGTAAGGGATCCATAGCCCTAAATGATAAAACAAATTGTGAAGATGTTTATTGGGTAGAAGGGATAAAATATAGTCTATTAAGTGTTGCACAACTTAACAATAAGGGTTACCAGTTAGAATTCAATGAAGGAATATGCAAACTAAATGACAAATTAGGAAATCTGATTGCTATCGGTAAACAGTCTAGAGGCAATTTGTTTCACCTAGACACCACCATAGGTAGTTGTCTAATGGAAAAGGTAGAATACAGTTGGTTGTGGCACAAAATACCATGTCATGTTAACTTTGATAGCATAGTAAAAGTCAATAAGACGAAATTTGTTAGAGGTGTGCCTAATATTATGAAACCTGAAAAATGCTATGTGTAAAGAATGTCAACTAGGAAAGTTGTTCAGGTCTAGTTTCAATAGCAAATCTTTTTCATCTAAAAATATGTTGGATTTAGTTCATACAGACCTGTGTGGTACTATGAGAACCAAGAGTTTCTATGGAGACCAGCATTTCATGTTGTTTGTGGATGACTTCTCAAGAATGATGTGGGTTGTATTCTTGATAGAAAAATTTGAAGCCTTTCACATGTTTAAAGTCTTCAAGGCTCGAGTAGAGAGAGGAACCAGTAAGGATCTAAAATATTTGAGATCAGATAGAGGAGGAGAGTTCACCTCTCAAGATTTTATGAATTGTTGTGAAGAACAGGGGATTATGAGATAGATGTCTGCACCCAGAACACCTCAGCAAAATGGGGTTGTTGAAAGAAGGAACAAAACTCTTATTGATTGTGCAAGGACTTTGATGATACAGAAGGATATTCCACATATCTTCTGGAGAGAAGCAGTGAGCACTATTGTGTACACCTTGAACCGGATGCAGGTAAAGAAAGGTACAAATAAAACTCACCTAATGTTTGTTATTTCAAAGTATTTGGAAGCAGGTGCTTTATCAAGAGGGATGAATACTCTAGAAACTTTGATCCCAAGAGTGATGAAGGAACCTTCTTAGGTTACTCCAAAAAGAGTAAAGCATACCGGTGTTTGAACAAAAGGACCTGTGAGATTGTGGAAAGTGTAAATGCCAGAGTAGATGAGTTCTCTGAGAAAAATGAACAAGACAGCAAGAGTGAACCAGAGGATTATAAAGGATTCGAGTACACTACACCAGTCGAATCTGCTGAAGAGAATCCTATTGTAGTGGAAAATGAAGAAGCTTGTGAAGTAGAACCTACACAACTAGTGGAAGAAGCTCCAAGAAATGAACCGGTACTAGCAAAGTATGTAAAAAACAATCACTCCACTGAAAATATCATTGGTGACAAAGATGCAGGAGTATTGGATAGAAGAAGAGAAAGAAAGAATGCCTGACTGCTCTCCATAATTGATCCCAAAATAGAAAAGGAGGCTCTAAAAGATGATGACTGGATCAAATCCATGGAGAAGGAACTAGAGCAGATTGAGAAAAATGAAACTTGGACTCCAGTGCCCAGACCAGAAAACAAAAATGTAATAGGTACCAAATGGGTATTTAGAAACAAAATGGATGAAACCGGTCAAGTGGTAAGAAACAAAGCAAGATTATTCTGCAAAGGCTATGCTCAAGAATAAGGTTTGGACTGTGGAGAAACCTTTGCACCAGTAGCTAGGCTGGAAGGGGTCAGAATTTTGATGTCCTATGTTGCTTACAAATATTTCAAAGTTTACCAAATGGATGTCAAATCGGTATTCTTGAATGGTGTTTTAGAGGACAAAGTATACATAGAGCAACCAGAAGAGTTTGCATCTAAAGATGGAAGAAATATGGTGTGCAGGTTGCAGAAGACTCTATATGGACTAAAACAAGCACCAAGAGCTTGGTATGAGAGGTTTCACTCATATCTATTAAGCATAGGGTTCAAGAGAACCAGTGATAATAGTAACCTATATCTGAGATCGGAGAAGAAAGAAAACATCTAATTGCCGAAATCTTTGTAGATGACATTATCTTTGGAAGAGATGATAAGATGAGCAGAGGTTTTGTAGAACAAATGAAGGAAGAATTTGAGATGTCCATGATTGGTGAGATAAAAAAATTCATCGGCTTGCAAGTCTCACAGCTAAAGAATGGCATATTCATCAGCGAAGCTAAGTACATAAGGGAAATTTTGAAGACTTTTAGAATGGAAGATTGCAAACCTGTTGGAACTCCAATTGTTACATGTTGCAAGCTCTCCAAAAATGATGAGGCTCATGAAGTAAATGAGACACTTTATCGATCCATGATCAATAAGTTGCAGTATGCAGTACATAGTAGACTGGACATAGCACAAGTTGTTGGCTTGGTTGCCAGATTTTTTGCAAATCTAAAAGAGACTCATATGGTGGCAATCGAGAGAATATTTAGATACCTAAAGGGGATTGATGAGTATGGTCTATGGTATCCACATAAGGGAGACTTCATCTTAAGTGTCTTCACTGATTCAGATTGGGCAAGGAACATTGATGACAGAAAAAGCACTAGTGGAGGTGCATTTTTTCTTGGAAATAGGATTGTGTCATGGACAAGCAAGAAACAAAACTGCATCTCTCAATCCACAGCTGAGGTAGAGTATGTGGTTGTTGCAATCAAATGCACATAGATAGTATGGATCAAGCAATTATTGGAAGGTATCCAAGAAAAGCTGATTGGACTGGTTGTGATTCATTGTGACAACACCAGTGCCATCGACATATTCAAGAATTTGGTGATGGATTCCAAGACAAAGCATATAGCTATCAAATATCACTATCTAAGGGAATGGGTTCAAGAAAAGGAAGTGACGTTGGAGTATATACCAACAAAAGAGAAGGTTGTCGATATCTACACCAAGCCACTATAGAATGATACCTTTGAATACCTTAGAGGTAAGCTACGGGTGATGCCCCTACCTACAGTAAAATAAGTAAAAGGGGCTCTATATCAATTTGGTATGATTTCTGTATGGAAAAAGTCTAAGACTAGATTGATAGGTGTGGACTACTCCAATTAGGGGGAGCAGTCTTGATTAGTGTACTAAAATACATCTTTGGCATTGTTGTCAAAGGGGGAGATATGATTATTGTTTGAGCATTGGTAAGTAGTGATTGAGCTGAAGTTGTTGAAACAGAGTATTACCAGTGTTAGGGGGAGATATTCATTACTCATAACAAAAGTAATGACCGGTACAAAAATAAATAAAGAAATGAAGAAAGTACATGCAACTGATAAGACAGATTCTGAAGTGTTACCATCAATTCCAAAGGGGGAGATTGTTGGCATTGACAAAACCGGTTAATCCAAAGAACCGATATATGCGCTGAGATTTGTCATTGATATCTAACACTGACCAGTGGAGTGGTATCGGTGGAGTGTTCTATCTTAGTAGTAAAGGTGGTGACCTGTAAACACATGGAAATAGCATAAGAGACAGATGACCAAGGTTCAACCATCTCAAGGGAAGACAAACTAAGCTAACTGGTCTGTCACTCAAGAAGATCGGTGTTGAGGTCAGATCTTCATGTTGGTCATTTTGATGATGATAAAGTCACAAAAGGTGACTTAGGCAAGAAGACTTGGGGTTGTATGTAAATTGGAACCTCATTGGCAAATAGAAAAAGAGACTTGATGTAATCATAGCAAAATGGAAATCAAAGGATGAACCGATAATGTAAAGCATAGTGGTATACCGGTACACCGGTGAGGCAGAAGGAAGATACGTGATCATCATAAATCTCGGAGTGGTTATTGGTTATTCAGTTGTGGTGGCAAAAGGTGAGTTGGTGAGCTTGTGTCTACTCCAAACTAAAGGTTGGTGAAGTCAACTTTAGTCATCATGCAATTAAGCCATGATTACTTGCGAATTTTTAGGTTCGCATTTATAAGACTGAACCCGACCCAAAAGTCACTATTTTGGGGGGATGCGGTGGCAGAATTCATTGAGTAGTTGGCAAAATTGTTGCATAGTGTGCAGATCAAGAGCGAGAAGATTTGAATTCTAAATCTACCGAAATTTGTGATTGTATAGATTAAGGAAACACCTAAAGGTGACAACAAAGAATGTATAAAGTATTTTGAGTTCATTCAAAATATTCTTGATCGTAAAATTTGCAAAGTATAGACCATGTGCAAGGCGATCCAAAAAGTGCAAAGTAGAGTGTGAGGAAGTGCTAAAAGATTTAGTAGAGCAGAGAGTGTATGAGGTAGATCGGCAAAGTGCAGAGCCAAGGGTAAGAGGACCGATAGAGTGCAGAGTTGAGGATCAGAACACCAACAAAGTGCAGAGTCGAAGGTATAAGAAGAAAACCGGTGTTCTGCAGAGCAGACACAACCAGTGTAGACAAAGTATGATTTTCATTGTGATGTGATCAATCTATCAGTAGCTACTTGAACAGGTCATCTTTCTATTGCTTTCTAACCATTGCAACTCAAATCCCTTAATCGGGTGGACTTTGACAGGTCCCTTTGTAAAATCCCTTAACCGGGTGACATCTTAATTGATGTTCCTAAGTCCTTTAACCAGGCTACCTTTAACAGGGTAAAGGCACTGACACGCCTTAAATAAAATTCCTTAACCAGGTGGCACCTAACAGTGTCTTTGTAATCTCCTAACAGGGATGACTCTTCACTGGGTGTACTCCAAAAGAGTACAAATTTTGTGAGTTCCTACTCACACTGTGGTTTTCTCCCATTTGGGTTTCCATGAGATAAATCTTGGTGTCACAGTGTATCTTTTAATGCATGCATATTCTTCTACAGTAATTGTTTATATTGATGAGTATTAAGTTGGTGCAGACTTGAGTTAAAATTTCTAATTGTGCAAAACTAGTGAAGTGTTGATTCACCCCTCCCCTCTCAGCATCAGTTGGGACTAACATTAATTATATAGTCAGAGAATAAAATTAATTAAATTATATATTTAGTTAATTTCAAGAAGAATGATACTAGCATAATTAATACAATTAATTATGCGTGAAGGGATAAATTAATTAAATATTAATTAAATTAAATTTAGGTGTACATTTTGTTGGTATTATGGATGACTTCGTCATGTGTTGCATTGGTTTTGTCATTGATGTCAACACTTATCCTTCTAGAGGTGTACTTTGCTGATTTGGTACTCCGGTTATATTGGTTTGTTGTTGAACCGGCACATTGTGTTCATCAGCATGGTTAGTGGCTTATGCACAGTCACTGGTATATATTCACTAATAGGATATATTGTTCACCAGTGGTGATGATGACTTGTTCTCATTTGGAGATCATTTGGTTATGTCGAAGACATGGATTGGACGTTTGGATTTGGTGTTTTTCTTATTGGACTAATCAGGTTCACATATTTGCCTTTACCGACAGATAGATCTAGGTTATGGACCGGTACAAGATATCATATTCCAGATCAGCACGACACATTTTGTAAATGGTTTATTGATTGGATAATGTGTAAATGTATTGAGCCAACATATTGTATTGCATCAAGACTTACTTGTAATTGATTTAAATAAAATATCTTTAGTGAGCCAACCTTATGATTTGGTCTTAGGTTTTGTATAAATAAATATAAGATCTCATTTGAGAGATGTAACAGATGAGTGTGTGCGAATATTGAAGAGCGAAAATAAGCAGATCCTTGTGTGAATCACGTAGATATTATCTGAAGGTTGAAGGAAGGTTATGAAGGTGTTTGGTACTCATGTTCAGAGCTTAAATCGGTACTGAATTTAGCATTGCAAATGTTATTATGAAGCAATACAATTTTATTGGATATAACCATCCAATTGTAGTCAGTGTGACTCCTATTTTGTGATTGAGCAGTGAGCTCTAGGCAGTTGGCCTTTCTGCATGTGCAAACCCCATTTATATACACTTACTATTTGCAGTAGTATCATTTGATTGTGGGTAAGGTTTCCCACCGTGGTTTTTCCCCTTACATGTTTTCCACATCAAAATCTATGTGTCATGTGTTGTGGATGTTGTTTCTCTTTCCGTTTCATGCATTAAGTTATATTGGTACTACTATAATTGTTAATCTATTTTACCAGCATTAAGTTTCTTTTACCGACACTAAGTTTTAAGTTGGAATAAGGTTGTTTTGGATTGTAATTTATTAACAACTGATTCACCTCCGCCCCCCCCCCCCCCCCCCTCTTAGTTGTCCTTCTCAGTTCCTTACAATTGGTATCAAAGCTTAGTCCTCTTTTTGCATAAGCCTAACAGCTTGAGGAGATCCTATGGCAGCAAATGTTTTCAAGAAGGACAGTCCTAAACTTGATGGAACTAATTATGGTATATGGAAGATCAAAATGGAAACACATTTGAACTGCATTGGAAGAGATATATGGGATGTTTCAAAGAATGGCTATCTTGGTCCTACTCTAAATATCCCTCATCCACTGACATTGGCTAAAGACTTGGAGAATGATTGCAAAGCAAGAGAAGCACTTATGAGCACATTATCAGATCAGTAAATCGTGGGACTATCAAACAAATCCACTGCTAAAGCTATTTGGGATAAACTGGAAACATTGAATGAAGGAGATACCACTGTCAAATTTGCAAAATTGGAATGTTACTAGGTCAAGTATGAAAATTTAAAAATGGAAGAAGATGAAAGAATTTATGCATTTATGGAAAGAGTTAATGAAATTGTTTTAGGAATACAATGTTGTGGAGGATCTTTAAGTGAAGATGAAATTTTTTCTAAAGTTTTAAGAGCTTTGCCACCGGCTTACAAAATGAAAGTGACTTCTATTAATGAATTGAGAACAATGCCTAATACATCAGTTTCTAGAGATACTTTGGTTGGAAAACTTTCAGCATTTGAGCTTGAGGAATTTGGTCTCGTTGCTACAATTAAAACTGATATATCTTTCAAAGCATCATCATCAGCATCATCATCTGACAAAACTTATTGGAAAGCACTTTATGCAAAATAACTTGAAGATATAAGGAGAGAAAATGAAGAACTTGAAGCACTATTTGCAAGGAAGATGTCTAAAGGTCCAGTAGGAAGTAAGTATGAAGGTAAAGCACCTTTCAAATGTTTTAATTGCAATAAAATTGGTCATATGGCATCTAGGTGTCCTGATAGACATGCAAGACTAAGGGAGGAAGTAAAATATAAGCCTAACCCTGAATATCAAAGATACGGATTTAAGAAAAACAGAGATGAGACATGTTACTATGCAGATGAAGGTGTTACAGATGATTCAGATGAAGTTCCAACAGATAGTGGATGGGTATTTGTTGCAATAAAAGAAGATCAACCGGCACCTATTGTCAAACTGGTAGAGCAGGCATTAGTAGGAAAAATTGAAGAAAATGATGAATGGATCATTGATAGTGGATGCTCTCATCATATGATTGGTGGTAAAAACAAATTATTATCATTACACGAAATCAATGGAGGTCTAGTAAGATTTGGAGATGACAAAGCTTGTTTAATCAAAGGAAGAGGCACTATATATTTGGATTGTAAGCACAATACTGACAATGTTTATTATGTAGAAGGTTTAAAGCATAATTTTTTGAGTGTTGGTCAGTTAGTGAAAAAAGGATTTCAGTTAAAATTCAAGAATGGTAAATGCAAAATCATGAATAGAACTGGATTGGAGATTGTAATCTGTAATCAGACTAAAGGTAATATCTTTCACTTGAATACCAATGATAAGACATGTTTGATTGCACACACTGATGAAAGTTGGTTATGACATAAAAGACTCTGTCATATGAATTTTGATTGCATTGTAAAGATCAGTTTAACTAAGGTAGTAAGGGATTTACCAATGATTATGAAACCTCATAATCTGGTATGTAAGGAATGTCAAATGGGAAAGCAAGTTAGAACAACATTTGAGAGCATTTCTGAGAAATCCAATAATATTCTTGATTTAATTCATACTGATTTATGTGGTCCAGCAAGAACAAGAAGTCTTCAAGGTGATAGATACTTTATGCTAATAATTGATGATTATTCTAGAATGTGTTGGGTTAGTCTTCTCAGGGAGAAATCAGAAGCTTTTGGGAAATTCAAGATATACAAGGCAATGGTAGAGAATGAAACCAACAAGAAAATCAAATGTTTGAGATTTGATCAAGGAGGAGAATTTACATCTAGAGAATTGAATGCATTTTGTGAAGTGAATGGAATCAAAAGACAACTATCAACACCCCGGATACCTCAACAGAATGGAGTTGTGGAAAGGAAGAACATAACTATTCTAGATGCAACAAGAACCATGATGATGGAAGCAAATCTACCTCATGTGTATTGGAGAGAAGTAGTGAATACAACCATTTACACTTTCAATGGAGTTCACATCAAAAGTGAAATCGATAAGACCCCTTATGAAATATGGTTTGGTCATACTCCTACTCTTAAATACTTTAGAATATTTGGAAGCAAATGCTATATTAGGAGAGATGAGTATATTGGCAAATTTGATCCTAGAAGTGATGAAGGAATATTTCTTGGTTATTCATCTAGAAGCAAGGCATATAGATGTTATAATAAAAGATTGCAAAAAATCATTGAGAGTACTAATGTGAGGATAGATGAACATTTTAGAGGAGATTCAAGATCTGTAGAACCAGTAGTTGAAATGATTATAAATGAACCAGCATAGATTGCACCAGTACAAAGTGAAGATCCAGTCACACCGGCATCATCAAAAAACTCAAATGTGTCTAAAGAACAACAACATGTGAATAAACCTAGGTATATAAGATTGAATCATTCAAAGAATCAAATAATTGGAAACAAAAATCAAGGTGTTATGACAAGAGGAAGATTGGCAAATGAAGAGGTATGTTTATTTTCTCAAGTTGAACTAGCATCTGTTATTGAAGCATGTCAAGATAAACATTGGATAAAAGAAATGGAAGATGAATTAGAACAAATTGAAAAGAACAATACTTGGACATTAGTTCCCCGGCCTAAAGACAATAATGTAATTGGAACTAAATGGGTATATAGAAATAAACTTAATGAAGATGGTGAAGTAATCAGGAACAAAGCAAGATTAGTTTGTAAAGGTTACCCTCGAAAACAAGGAATTGACTATAATGAAACCTTTGCACTGGTAGCCCAAATTGAAGCAGTTAGACTATTTCTTGCATTTGCAGCTCATAAGAACAATAAAGTTTATTAGATGGATGTAAAATGTGCATTTTTGAATGGAGATCTTGAAGAGGAAGTTTACATTGAACAACCTGATGGATTTTCTTTGACAAATGATAAGGATATGGTTTGCAGGTTAATGAAAGCTTTATATGGATTAAAGCAAGCTCCTAGAACTTGGTATGCTAGACTGGATAAATATATTTTAAAGCTTGGTTACACAAAAGGTAATGGTGATAGTAATTTGTATTACAAAGTCAGCAATGATGATATTTTGGTTATTGAAGTATTTGTGGATGATATCATTTTTGGAGGTGAAGATGAATTATGTAAAGACTTTGCTAGCAAGATGCAGGAAGAGTTTGAAATGTCTATGATTGGAGAGATAAAAAAAATTCTAGGTTTGCAGATTTCACAAACAAATAAAGGTATATTCATATGTCAAACAAAGTACTTGAAGGAAATTTTGAAGAAATTTGGTATGGAGAACTCCAAACCGGTAAGTACTCCTATGACTACAACTGATAAATTGACATTGAAGGATGATTCAGCTCTTATTAATCTGACAAGGTACAAATTTATGATTGGAGGATTATTGTATTTGACACAAACCAGACCTGATATAATGAATGCAGTGTGTATTGTATCTAGATTTCAAAGCAATCCTAAAGAAAATCATGAATCGGTAGTAAAAAAGATTTTTCGGTACCTTCAAGGCACAACAAATATTGGTTTATAGTATCTTAAGGATGACAATTTTGAGTTATGTGCATATACAGACACTAATTGGGCAGGAGATGTAGATGACAGAAAAAGTATCACTGGTGGTGCATTCTTTCTTGGCAGGAGGTTAATTTCATGGATCAGCAAGAAGCAAACTTGTACATCATTATCTACAGCAAAATCAGAATATGATGCAGCAACAACTAATTGTACTTAGGTATCATGGATTAAGAAAATGTTTAATGATATAAAGGTAAAATGCAAAAAACCAGTAATTATTTATTGTGATAATTCAGTAGCAATTGATATATCAAAGAATCTGGTATTTCACTCTAAGACAAAGAATGTTTCTGTTAAGTACAATTTTTTGAAAGAGAATGTTGAAGCAAATGAAGTAAGATTGGTTTATGTGAATACTAAAGAGAAAATTACAGATATCTTTACAAAGCCTTTGCCTAAGGAAACATTTGAATATCTCAGAGAGCAGCTTGGGGTAATTTCCCCACCGGCAGAGACTTGAATAATGAAGAATGGCATCAAACCGGTAGAGACTAACAGAAAAATATTTTTCTGGCTTTGATGAAGGAGAGATACTGCTCAGGGGGAGTAGTTAGTTGTATGTTAAGTTCTGATTTTGATTCTTAACTGCTTTGGCATTTCATGTCAAAGGGGGAGAGATATCTATGAAAAAACATTGTACTTTGGGGAGAGATGTATTTTTGGTTTTGGTTTTTGGTTTTTTTTTGGTACAGAACTTTGATTGATCTATTTTGGGAGATTGTTGGTTTTTGGCATTCTATTTGTGGCACTTAGATGTTTTTCCATCTAGTGTTGCCATCAATGCCAAAGGGTGAAATTTTTCGTATTATGGATGACTTCATCATGTGTTGCATTGGTTTTGTCATTGATGTCAACACTTATCCTTCTGGAGGTCTACATTGTTGATTTGGTACTCTGGTTATATTGGTTTGTTGTTGAACCGGCACATTGTGTTCACCGGCATGGTTAGTGGCTTATGCACAGTCACTGGTATATGTTCACCAGCAGGATATATTGTTCACCAACAGTGATGATGATGTGTTATCTTCTGGAGATCATTTGGTTATGTTGAAGACATGGATTGGACATTTGGATTTGGTGTTTTGCTTATTGGACTAATCAGGTTCACATATTTGCCTTTATTGATAGATAGGTCTAAGTTATGGACCGGTACAAGATATCATATTCCAGATCAGCACGGCACGTTTTGGAAATGGTTTATTGATTGGATAATATGTAAATGTATTGAGCTGACATATTGTATCACATCAGGACTTACTTGTAATTGATTTAAATATAATATCTTTAGTGAGCCAACCTTATGATTTGGTCTTAGGTTTTGTATAAATAAATGTAAGATCTCATTTGAGACATGTAACAGATGAGTGTGTGTGAATATTGAAGAGCGAAAATAAGAAGATCCTTGTGCGAATCAGGCAGATATTATCTGAAGGTTGAAGGAAGGTTATGAAGGTGTTTGGCACTCATGTTCAGAGCTTAAACCGGTACTGAATCCAGCATTGCAAATGCTATTCTAAAGCAGTACATTGTTATTGGATTTAACCATCCAATTGTAGTCAGTGTGACTCCTATTTTGTGATTGAGCAGTGAGCTCTAGGCGGTTGGCCTTTCTGCATGTGCAAACCCCATTTGTATACACTTACTATCTACAATAGTATCATCTGATTGTGTGTAAGGTTTCCCACCGTGGTTTTTCCCCTTACAGGGTTTCCACGTCAAAATCTTTGTGTCATGTGTTGTGGATGTTGTTTCTCTTTTTGTTTCATGCATTAAGTTATACCAGTACTGCTATAACTGTTAATTTGTTTTACCGACATTAAGTTTATTTTACCAGCACTAAGTTTTAAGTTGGAATAAGGTTGTTTTGGATTGTAATTTATTGACAACTAGTTCACAACTGATTCACCTGCCCCCCCCCCACCCTCTTAGTTGTCCTTCCTGGTTCCTAACACATTTTGCCCCTCTCTTATGTGGCGGCAATAAATTGGTGATGGGTAAAACAAAAATATGCCCTAGCGAGGAAAATGGAGTGTTATAGGCAGGATGCAGATAAGAGATGCCCCCTTGAGAATTTAATCGGAAAATTTGAATTTTATGAGAAAACTCTTGAAAAAGAAGAAAACGAGGGAAAAAGAGAGAAAATATGAAAAGAAAGAAATTGAGGAAGAAACGGGTCAAGAAGAAGGAAAATGAAGTGAAGAATGAGAGTTAGAAGGGTGGGGGAAGGAAATATATATGCCACACGAGGCCCATAGAAGGGTCACTTTCACACACCCAGTTCACCAGCAAGATAGCCCTTAGAGAAAAATGTCGATCATTCCTCACCACTTACAGCGAGGAGAGCACATCTGACACTACTAGCAGCCACCTAAGCACGGAGACTTGATGAGTACCCCATCTTAACTCTATAATTTTATATCTTAGGTACAATTAATGCACAAATATGACTAGGTACTAGCGTACAAAAGATAGCGGAGCATGGACTCCAATCGTTAGTTCGACGTCTACGCCCCTCCAATGGTGTATCCACCTAGAGAGTTGTGCCTGTGCAGACAAAGACCATCTATGAGGGCAACATAATGCATGTGCAGACATCGATCTAGCGGTCGACATCTACACTAGGGTAAAAGAAGGAGAAATATTGTAAAATGGCATATGTGCCTATAAAACGGTACATACATTGTGGGTTTGACATCTTTGTCGAGTCAAATGGCATCTCTACCTAGGAGGGCCGAATGGGAAGGGGGAAAAGAGATAGGTCAAAATGGCAAGCGAGGGGATGCCCTCGAGGGAATGGGAGGGAAAATGGCTAGAAAGGAGTTGACTGACGTATGTTTGCTAGATGCAGGAGACACTAGCTCCAATTGAGTCTCTAGAGTATTGGCTCAAGACCATGGTGTTGTGACAGAGACTATGTTTCGTGGAGCGGCTAGTAGTAGTATTTATAGGACTAGACCATGTATCAAAGTGGTCGCATGTGCATTCGCATAACACAATAATTTCAGTGTTGATGAAGAGATGGCATCGCGATACATGCACCTTCCACTTTCCTACAGGAAAGGCCTCCATCAAACTCGAGGATGTCTGGAGGATCATGTGATTGCCCATAAGAGGGTTCATTCCTTGATACCAGCTAGAGGATGAAGAGTACTATTTTTAGCTAACACCTATATTTATCATAGTACAAGCTTACCAAAAATTATTAAATTATTTAGTTAACCCCATTTCACCTAATGTGCCCCACCTAATTAGATAATATATTATTTAATTATTCATTTCTCCTATCACAAAAAGCAATAATATTGGCAACCTAATTAAAGGTTGGTTCTAATTAATGGAATATGAATGATACCTAAAGAAGAGTGGAAAAGGAGAACATGTCTATTTTGCAACATTATGAAACATCTTCAAAATTGACAATTTAAGTATGTTGTTTAAAAGGAGACAAAATTGGGCAAAACAACAAACTTATTAATCATAATTTATTATCTAGGATCACATATAAAGAAGGCTACAAATTTTTAAAGCTTTGGTGCCATGTATTTAGAAGGTCACATGCTATACTTAATTTCCATAAACTACTTTGACCTTATAAACATTATTACTAGCATATTCATCATCTGTTTTGGATTAAGGCAAAAACAGGTTTTGAAGTGGCCCTGAAACCCTTTACAATGAAGATTCTAAAAGGATTAGAATCAACACAACCAAACTGAAACCAAAACCAAACAGGTTGTAAAGGATAAAGCAATACCTTAAGTAGCCAAAGAGCTAGCAAAAAAATAAACTAACTACAAAAAACCAACAGAGACCCATACACCAGCAAAATAGAAAAAATAGAGAACAGGTTTTACATGAGGCTGTTAAGGGTCTCAGCGACCTCGGCCTCTAGAATACTCATATTGTCACCATCAGACCTAAGTTCTTTTTAGTCCAAAGTTTGAGCAACATCTTTGTTCTTCAGGTTCCCTCTAGTCCGCTTGTAAGGACCAACCCCCGCCTTAGTGTTATCTTTGTCCTCATCCACACTGACCAACACCTTGTCCTGACCATCAGAATTATTAACCATTATGTCCATGGAATCTGCAGCCTGCTTGACAATTATGTGATTGTTGGCCATAATGGTCCTGAGAGTAGCCTGGATTTTCTTGTAATTCTCCTCAACAATGGAGAATCGATCCTCAAACCCCTTTTTCATGTGATCAATGCTAGTAAACGGCTCTATTAATACAATCCACCACAGATTTCTTCTCTTCCTCAATCCACTAACCATCACCATGTTGTTTATCTTGACAAGTAGGAATAGGCATAGCTTCCAAATTTCTCCCCAAATCCCTTTAGTTAAGATTGACCTATTTGATTTCATAGAAGAACCACTTGAAAAGGCTGGAAGAATCAATAGCATGATCTCTAGCCAAGTCCAGGATATTCTCATAGCCATCCCTCTTAACATTCAACTTGGCGCTCTTAGGATGAAGGTCCTTCTAAGAAGCATCCCTCATTGTATTAGCCTCCAAATTACGAAACGAGGGGGAATTTCAAATTTCTAGCTACCAGGCTCTGAACTGACTCTTTGTTTGGCATTATTATCCTTAGAATTCCCTCTATGACCATCAGAAGCAAAGCCATCATTACCAGTAGAGGTAGAGGAAGAGGAAATAACAACTTATTTCAAACCCTTCTTGCCCTTTCCCTTAATAGATTTAGCTTTAGGGGAATCTCAATCTTAGCTTTTTTAGGAGGAGAGAAAGTCTCATCCTCCGACTCTAAGGAGGAGTCCCCATCATCAGAATCCCTAGCATTGGTATTATCATCAGATGAAATAGGGATATAGGAAGAAGGGGTAGGAAGGGCCTGAGCATACTTATCAATTAACACCAACAACCCTTCATGAAGAATAGGGTATTTAACAGGGTTCTTCCTATGATCTTTGAAACTAGCTCGAAGGGAAGACATCAAGGAAAATGGAAGAGAAACCCTAACATTATGGTGGAAGTGATTTAACAATACAAAATGGTGGCCATAAACCCTTGTGAAACGCTCATCAAGAGTAAAGTAATCCATAATTACCTTAAGGGTTTGGGCCCAGATGTCCTTGAGAACACTGATATCATAAAAATTGGTCGTCTTCTTCACCAGCTTACCCTTTTCCTTGTCTGACTTCGATAAATTTTGCACTGCAATGTCAGTATAAGTCATGTCTCTATAATATTTCATGCCATCAGAGGAAAGGCCAGTGACCTCAATGATCAAATTCTCATCCATGATGATTTTCCACCCATGTAAAAAAAATGGTACCATCCTTCTAGTGCTTATCGAAATAAGCATTGACATCCTTGTTAACCCCTTGCAACTTCTCAATGTAAACGGTGACATTCCCTTTCACCAACATCTTCCATATCTATGGTTCTTCTTCAACTGGTCACAGATTAGAGGCTCATCCCACTTCCTAGCTCCCCCCATGATGCTCAGTGAAAAAACATACAACACTAGGATAACTCTATAGGAAAAATAACAAGCAGAAGGGAAACCACCCATAAAGCATGTGAAATAATAGCATTTTAATTACATCGCCTGTGGCCACCACAACTCATAATGATAACAAAGGCGATCTTTCTTGAAGCACTACGAGTAATAAAAGCAATCTTACTCACTATCCTTACTGCCATGAATTGTGTCATGAAGAATTAGCATGTAGAGTTCAGTCTCCACCCTGTCCTCATTGGTCCACGTGACTTGGCATTCACTACTAACCCCTTTGTTAGTGAGGTATATAATACAACTATCAAAAGAGTAAATAGTATCCCTCGCTTTATTAGTCCATAATTCCACATTCCAAGAGGGCTTAGATATACCTTTAAGATATTGTATTATATTTTTAGAATCACCCTCAATCTATATATTCTTGAAATTATGTCACTTGGCAAGATTAAGGCCTTGAAAATCCCCAATGACTTCAGCTAGGTGGTTAGACTGAGTTCCCAAAGGGAGCACCACTGCTGAAATAAGCATTGCCATTATGAGCATATTCATCATTTGTTATGCCATTACCTTCTCTTGTATTTGAGCTCCAAAGAACACAATTAAATTTGACGGGTTCAAATATATTTTTGAAGGATTACAATTGGATAGATAGTTATTGTGATTCTGATAACTTTTGGGTTAAAAATTATCTCATAGGTTGCTTATAAGTTACTTGGAATTGCCAATGAAGGTAACCTTTTGAATGCCTTCTTCAGCTGCAAGTTTCACTCATTTATACTGTATAAACATTTACTAAGTGGTTAGTTGTTTCTCAAGGTCATATGCAATTGGAATCTACCATTACCATTTAGGTGATTAACAAGCCAATAGTTCTTGGATTGCATTTCACTAATCTAGATATTTTACAAGCTTGTTATTTCAAGTATAATAATGAGCTAATCATTTGAAAAAACATTTTTATTACCTCCTATCTAGTATTCAAGGTCTTCTCTTGCTTTAAATGTTTTCTCTTACTCATAGTTGGACTCATTATTAACTTTGTTGAGTTGACTTTAATGCTATCTATCACAATAGTTGTTTAACTAATATAATTGTGCTTTCTTCTTTTGAAGATTAACTACCATTCAAAAATAAAATTCTTAATGGGATATGTATGGAATAAGAGATTGGACATTTGATAATATTTACTTTCAGGTATATTGAAGAGTGCTTCTTCTAATGTTATAGAATGTAATGAACCGCTCATTTGTTTATTTGCAATTTTAAGAAGCGTTTAACGAAATGCAAAATGTTGATAATCGTCATGAAATTGTCTATCTACTTGTTCCCATCAAAAAAACAAGAGCTATGATACAACTAGAGTCCCTACCTTTTGCCAAAATTTTGAGATTTGTTCTATGTTTAAAACATTTGATCGATATAGGAAAAAATAATTGATTACAATGTAGGAAATAGTTGTTTTGTGATAGATCACTCTTCAATGACTGGATACTTCCCATCAACTCTAATACCAGCATTGTTTTTTGGTCATGCAATGTTGGTAGCATGTTGCTAAACATGCTTCTCTTCTCTATCCTACTTTATTAGCTTCATGCATTGTTAATGCATGAGAAAAGATGTTGCATATTAGTAATCTATATTAGTATCTTCTATATGACATTCCCCAGTTGTTGTACTTAAAGTGCATAAAATAAAAAGTTAAATAAATCTGCAATCATGCATGATATCTGCACTTGGTTCCTTCATAACCCAAGTAAGATGACGAATCTAAAAATAAGAATTTTCCTTTGAACTAAACTATTATGTAATTTAATAGATCTATCAAGAAAAGGAATAGAGCATCACTTAGATAAGCAAAAATTTGATAGAATTTAGAAATATTCCCAACTCTAAAGAACAAAAGAAAAAAGGTAGAAAAATGAGGTAACACAAAAAAAGATTACATAGAATGCAGCGTAGTCATGCTACAGTGTAATGGTTGCACTATAGTAGCTTGACTTGTATTACTTTAAAGACTTGAACCCACTCCCTAAATTCAATCAAAGATTATTTTTTTAAGCAATAGCAATCAACAATTGCAAAATGTGAAAGGGTTGAAGGTAAGCATAAGGATCTTAAAACAATCAAATGAACTCGTGATTACTTGTCAAGCTAGATAGTTATCTAAGATTGGCCTTGTGACATTGTTTCATGCTCAAGACCCAAAAAATTGTTGAAACCCTCAATTAGTTTCATAGTACTATATTGTAAAGGATATATTGTTGTTGATACCTACTTGCATTTTAGAGGAAATACAAATAGAAATGCAACTACAAATATAATCCTACAAATGAGTATCATGATAGAAATAATTAGATTATATGCCCTACAAATAGCCAAGGCTCATAGAGACTAGAATGAAAAGATTGCTTCCTTGCAGAGATCAAGGATGTAACATGCAATAAATAGATAATTGAAACAATTGTATTCAACAAGATAAAAAAAATTAAGTTAGTTGGACTTCTTTCCAATTCACACACACCCATTAATCCTCTACAATGTTGGGTAAATTTACTATGCATGGGCTTAAAGTCAAAACTATAATAATGAGAGCAACACACTTATGAAAACATTCTATCTAACTACTTATTTGAGGGAAATAAAGTACATAATGCATTAGTTTTTGGGTAAAAAAATTAATCAGCAATATATATACTATTACAAACTTGATTTGAAGGTTTAGATTTTTTACTCAAGAGCAACCCTATCCACAATTTGTGTAGAGTGTTTCCAAAATTCAAAAAAAAAAAATTATCACATGGAATGCACTCATGGGAGGATGTGTACATAATGGAGCCTTAGAAGAGGCTCAAAATCTCTTTGAGAAGATGCCTCAACAAAACATTGTTGCCTAGAGCATGTATGCACAAAATGGGTATGTTGATGAGGCAATATAATTGCTTCTGAAAATGCTAGAGAGAAAAAAAGGGAATGTGATATGCAATGATTACTAGATATGCGCAAAATGGGAAATTTGAAGAGTCTCTGAAGATTTTTCATCAAATGCATCTAACTGGTTTGAAGCTGAAATCAATTACCTTTGCTAGTGTTCTTCCCACATGTTCCAATTTGACTGCTTTTGAACACAACAAGTAGGTGCATGGAGGAAAAATAAGGGATGGATATGAGAGAGACAAATTTGTGACTAGTGCACTACTAATATAATGCATACTAGGTAGAGCACCAGTTGTGTAGGGAGATTGAAATTCAGAGTCATCTCCGCCATCCAAATATACTTGTATGATTAGAGTAGAGTCTATCGTATTCTTGAATATGTTGCAAAAGGTGAGCTCTACAAAGAGCTTCGCCATTGTAAAAGCTTCAGTAAAAGGCGGTCAGCGACTTACATTTGCATCTCTTGCAAAAAGCTTTGATCTATTGCCATGAAAAACATGTCATACACCGGTATATCTGTAGAATTTTGAACTTGACCTATCCTCTCTGAACCAACTGATTAGCAAACAATAATAGCAAAAAGAATAAATTGCAAAAAGAAATCACAATTCAGAATAAATAAAAAAGTGCCTTGTTTTTTTGGAATTGCACACACCAATTTCTTTATTGAATCTTAATAAGAAATTACATAGAGGTTGTACATATAAAGAATTTGCAGCCTAGAAGAATAAATAATAACTGCAGTTCTAAATATATTCCTAGCATTGCATGGAAAGCTACTAAGGCTCTCAAACTAAAAAAAGCAAACTACTCCCTAAATTAAGAATACAATAAGTGCATGCACAGCATGCTTTATTTACTAAAAACAAATTCATGCAAAAAGCAAAACTAAAAATAGTCCTAAGGATTAATGCATGTTGGAGTACATGCTTTATTTGCATGAATAAACAAAAAAAACTATTAACTAAATTAATCTAGCTGCATGCTAGAGCAGCATCAATTATCAACATACTCCCCCTTGATGCTGAGAGGGCTCACAATCTTATCTCGTAGTGCTATAAACTGAGCTTTCGCAACCACTTTGGTGAATATATCTGCTAGCTGATCCTGGGTGTTGTTGTGCTTCAATTCAACATCCTTCTTCTGCACCAAATCTCATATGAAGTGATATTTCAAATCAAAATGCTTTGTTCTGTTGTGATGAATCGGATTCTTAGCTAACTTGATGGCACTCACATTGTCACAATATATCACTGTAGGTTGAATTTGCTTTTCTCCAATTTCTTCCAAAACTTTTCTGAGCCAAAGAGCTTATGTACCTGCTGAGGTAATTACAACATACTCTGCTTCTGTAGAGGAGAGGGCAACAATACTTTGTTTTTTTGAGCTCCATGTAATTAAACCAGAACCAAAAGAAAAACAATTTCCAGATGTAGAATTACGGTCATCCATACTACCTCCCCAATCTAAATCACTAAAGCCTACAAGATTGAACTTTTCAGAAGAGTAGTAATGAATACCAAAACTTAAATTCCCTTTCACATACCTCAAAATCCTCTTGGCTGCCTTCATATGTATTTCAAATGGATTTGGCATATACCTTGAAACAAGTGAAACTAAATAGGCAATATCAGGCCTCGTGTGGATTAGAAACAACTCCCCACAATACTTCTGTAAGCTGTCTCATCAACTAAATCAACACCATCATCTCGACATAACAAAACTCCATGAGCACTTGGAGTGGAGGCAGGGTTACAATCAGTCATAGTAAATTTATTCAGCATATGTTGTGCATACTTTGTTTGAAAAATGAAAATCTCATCCTTACTTTGATAAACATCCATTCCTAGAAAATATTTCATCAGACCAAGATCTTTCATCTCAAATTCTTTCATCATAGCAGCTTTGAATTCATCTTTCATCTTAGAACTACTACCCATATACAAAAGATCATCAACATACAAACTTATGATGAGAATATCAATACCTTCTTGTTTGTAGTAAAGGGTAGGATCACTCTTACTTCTTTGGAAGCCATTCTCCTGAAAGTATCCATCAATCCTGGCATACCACGCTCTTAGTGCTTGCTTGAGGCCATACAAAGCCTTCTTCAACCTATAAACAAGATTCTCTTTTCCTTTCACTTCAAAACCTTGTGGTTGCTCCACATATACTTCCTCTTCTAAGTACCCATTCAAGAAGGCACTTTTCACGTCCATATGATGTATGCTCCACTTCTTCTGAGCTGCTAATGAAATCAACATTCTTATGGTCTCTTGTCTTGCTACTAGTGCAAATGTCTCTTCATAATCAATTCCATACTTTTGTGTGAAGCCTTTAGCAACTAATCTCGCTTTGTGTCTTTCAACACTCCCATCACTGTTAAACTTGGTCTTGTAGACCCATTTGGTGCCAATCCTTTTTTTGTCATGTGGAAGTTCTGTTAACTCCCAAGTGTCATTCATATGAATGGAATCCATCTCTTCTTCCATGGCTTTCACCCAAACCTCATTAGTACATGCATCTTCAAAACATGATGGTTCAAAATCAGCCTTGACTAATAAAGCAAAATTCACTGTCTTGCCTATTGGGTTTTCTTCATGTACTTGATTTCCACTCTTCTTGTAGATATCACTCAATCTCCTTACCTTCGTTGTAGAACTTGGAGAAGAAGCTGGACTTGAACTTGGTACTAAAGAACTTGATTAAGGATTGCTTGGTGGAGTTAAACCACTGGATATAGAAACATTAGTTAGATGCTCATGATCAATATCAGCAATTATATCATCATTCAAAATAGATTTTGGCTTCTCAACATGGCCTTTTTGATGACCATAAACTCCCCCTTCATCAAAAATCACATCTCTTGAGACAATAAGCTTGTTAGTGAGCGGATTATACAATCTATAAGCCTTTCTTTTCTCACTATACCCAATAAAAATACATGACTCACTCTTTGTATCTAACTTCTGTCTATTCTGATCAGGTACATGCACATAAGCCAAACAACCAAAAACTTTGAAATGATTAGCATTAGGCCTTTTGCCATACCAAGCTTCATAAGGAGTCATCTTTTCTACTGCATTGGTGGGGCTACGGTTAAGGATGTACACAGTTGTAGCAACTGCATCTCCCCAATAAAAATTGCTCAATCCCTTGGTTTGTAACATGCACCTTGCCATTTCAACCACAGTATGATTCTTCCTTTCAGCTACTCCATTTTTTTGAGGTGTGTATGCAGTAGTAAGTTGCCTCTTGATGCCATTAAAATCACAATAACTTTGAAAAGCCTTTGAGCAAAACTCTCCTCCACAATCAGTCCTTAAACATTTGATCTTGCACCCTTTCTCATTTTCCACAAGCGCTTTAAACTTCTTGAATGTATCCAAGGCTTCATCTTTGGCCTTCAAAAAATATACCCAACAATTTCGTGAGTAATCATCAATAAAAGTGATGAAATATGATGACTTACCCAAACTCTTAGTCTACATAGGACCACATATATATGAATGAACAAGCTAAAGTGGGTGATGAGCCCTCCATGCATTGCCCTTTGGAAACTATTCTCTTGCATGCTTTCCTTTAGCACAACCTTCACAAACCTCCTTGTGTTCCTCAACCGTGGGCAAACCAGAAACTAATGCATTCGAGGTTAGAAACTTCAAACTAAGAAAATTTAAATGCCCATACCTGAGATGCCATAACCAACTTGAATCCTCATAAGCCATATTTGCCAAACTATTGTTATGTTCACCAAACCTCAAGGGGAACATCCTATTTCTTGTCATAGGAACAACAGCGATCACCCTATTATCCTTATTCTTATCATAGATAGTACAAGTCTTATTCTCAAAGACTATTTTATAATTTTTGTCATATAGCTGCCCAACACTTAACAAATTGTGTTTCAATTGTGGAGTATAATAAATATCATGAATACTCTTTATACCTTCTTTTGTTTGGACCTCCATAGCTCCTTTGGCAGCAACCTCCAATGATTTATTATCACCAAGCTGGATCTTGGATTTGAAACTTCCATCCTTTGTTGAGAACAACTTCTCATTCCCTGTCATATGGTTAGAGCATCTAGAATCTAGGTACCAAACATCTTTTCTAGTATTTTCACCCTTTGCATAAGATAAAAATAAGTGATTAGGAGGATTCTCACTACTTTCTTGAGCATAGTTAGCACTTTTACCTTCTTTCAATCTGCATTCTCTTTCAAAGTGGCCATACCTGTTACAATGGTAACATTGAACATTTCTCTTATCAAAACCGTCTCTACCTCTTCCTCTGAAACCACCACTTCCTCTTGAGCCACCTCTTCCTCTACCTCTTGAAGAATTTTGGCTTTGCCCTTTACCTTGGCCTTGATTGATTTTGGCACTACTGCTGCTCACATCTTCATTTTTTGTGATTAGCAATTTAGAGGAAAACGCTTTCTCTACACCTTCTAAAGAATCTTTCAATCTTTCTTCATGAGACATCAGGGATCCAACCAGTTGATCAAACTTTAGTTTTGTCAAATCCTTGTTTTCTTCTATGATTATTGCTACATGATTCCATCTGGGTGTCAAAGATCTCAACACTTTTTTTTATCAAAACTTCATTGCTTACAATTTCCCCAAGTGTAGCCATTTTATTGACCACATCTTTGACTCTGACACAATAATCACTTATACTTTCAGCTTCTTGCATCTTCAAATTCTCAAACTCTCACTTCAATGTTTGAAGCTTGACCACTTTAACTTGATCACTACCCTAGTAAGCTTCTTGTAGAGTCTTCCAGGCATCTTTGGCAGTTGTTGCTCCTGATATTCTTGGAAATAAGCTTTTATCAAGAGCTATATGAATGTGAAACAAAGCTTGAGCATTCTTTTTCCTTGCTTCCTTTCTAGCTATTTTGTCATTGGCTGTAAGGGCATTCCAATCAGTTGGCTCTTCATAACCTGATTCAATAATCTCCCACAAATCTTTTCCAATCAAAAAGGTCAGCACCTTAATGCACCAATAATCATAATCATTCCCATCAAATTCTGGAATGGGCATATGGTTAGAATTCGACATGATTAACTTTGGCGAAATTCCAACAATAAAACTTTAACCCAAAACAATTTTACTTTCTCTGATACCACTTGTAGAATTTTGAACCTGACCTATCCTCTCTGAACCAACTGATTAACAAACAATAATAGCAAAAAAAAAAAATTGCAAAAAGAAATCACAATTCAGAATAAAAAACAAAGTGCCTTGTTTTTTTGGAATTGCACACACCAATTTCTTTATTGAAGCTTAATAAGAAATTACATAGAGGTTGTATATATAAAGAATTTGCAGCCTAGAAGAATAAACAATAACTGCAGTTCTAAATATATTCCTAGCATTGCATGGAAAGCTACTAAGCCTCTCAAACTTAAAAAAGCAAACTACTCCCTAAATTAAGAATACAATAAGTGCATGCACGACATGCTTTATTTACTAAAAACAAATTCATGCAAAAAACAAAACTAAAAATAGTCCTAAGGATTAATGCATGTTGGAGTACATGCTTTATTTGCATGAATAAACAAGAAAAACTATTAACTAAATTAATCTAGCTGCATGATAGAGCAGCATCAGTTATCAACAATATCAAGCCAGAAAACTTCATTAATAGGCATGCAGGGTGAACTGAAAATTAATTCTTTTATGATTAAGAATCTTTCATTATTGTTATCTATACGGCTTCATTTATTGCACTACTATAACTGTTAGTATGACTTGTGGTTGCATTTGCACTATTTGCACGGAATGTCTTGCGGAACAACATTAATAAGCTCTTGATTTTTTATTGGACACATTAATTTTCCTTAAAAAATTTAAATGGAAAACGATAAAATTGTTGGCAAAAATAAGAACTGCTAATGAGAAAAAATTATAAAAACAGCAAAAAAATTATTTAAATGAAAAAATTTCACAGACTTTAAGATAATGAAGATAATGTTTTATTTGATTGCCTGATATTGTTTTTGATATTAGAAGTTGTCTTCAAATACAATAGTGAGGGCATAAAGCCACTCAAATAACCAATTGTAGTACATTAATTGCAAACTACGAAGTTCAAAAATAAAAAATTAAGACAAGTGAAAATGACACTTGGAATTTTTTTATTTACATTAATCCCAAACGTTTGGTATTTTTTTTACTTACATGTGGATTATTTATTTACAGTATATAATATAAATATGTGTCAAGACTGGATATTATATGCACATTTGCTATAACAACTATTAGACCCCGTACAACTACTGGCCCCTCTCTCCTAACAAGTGAAAATAAAAACCTGTCAAGCCAACAACCCAAAACCTAGCTCAAAAAGGGGGAGAAGCACCCAAACCTTGACAAAGAGGGGTTTGAGGGAGAAGGGAAGACTTCCCCTTCCACCTGCGACAAATGCTACAAATAACAATCCAAGCAATATTGCTTCTGATTAATTTGAATGAGGTGAAAACATTAACCTTTACTTATAAGACAGGATTAATAATTGCAACATTCTCTATAAAACAAGACTAATAATTGCAACATATTCTAATTTAATTTCAAGTAAATAAATTGAACAATACGAGTATAGATATAGTAAGTTCGAGTTAAGTAACACAAGCAATATAAAGTCAACAATAGTGAGCAATCAATATTTTGTGACTGTTTGGTTGTTTTGATGACTTTCATTTGATGTTTTTAGAATAATATTAATTGTCAAAAAAATTAATTTATGACAAAATCTTATGATAAGTTTCTAAATTTATCTTGAAAACAATCTTACTAAAAATATGTAAAAAAAAATTTACTAAGTTTCTAAATTCATATAAAAATATACAAACTATTCTAAAAATCATATTAAAATATTTCAAAATTGATTCAGTTATGACAAGTTTCCAAATTCATATAACAAAATAAAAACTATTCTAAAAAATCATGTTAAAATATTTTTTAAATTAGAAACAATAAAATCTTACCATTTTAAAATATTCTAAATAAATTTGTATTTTTATAAAAAAAACATTCTAAAATAATATATATCAATATTATGAATTATAATACTATATAATATATATTATCTGTTATAAATTTATACGGTTTATTAATTATTTGAAACGTCATATATACGTCTTTAGAAAAATATAGCATGTCAATACATACGATCTAATAATTTTTTAAGCTGTCATATATGATCTAAAAATGAAAAAAGGGTCATCTAACCTATCAAATTCCAGGCTGTTAAACGAACCTCAATTTTTTTGTTCTGCAAGTCAAAGTGAAGGAGTGACCAATACCATCTAGTAAAATGGTCACGTCAAAGTAGTATAAGTCAGTCAATTATTGCGGAAGATATGGAATGAAGTGTCTACCATTTTTTACCGCAATGACAAAATCACATCTTTAACCCTTTTTGTTGGAGGGTGATTGCCAACTAAGAACCTCTATTGAAAGTTTTCGTATTCACCTATGTCGACACTTGGACCAGTTAGAGTTCCTAAGCCATATTGAATCACCAGTGAACACTGTCTCGTTTTTTCTCTAATGCACGTCTTACTCAGAAGCACAAAAACACTACTACTCTCAGTGCCTCCGCAGCTGAGGCTAATGAATCCTGCAAACATTCATTAATGTTATTAATATATCAAAGATTTGCATCTCATAATATAGGCAGAAGGATCATGAAAATTTCGGTGCTTACCGAGTTGGCCAAATAAATTACAGTTACTGTAAATAAGATCAACGCTTCAGGGACACAGAAGAGTCGAAGTTCTAAAACGTACTCAAATTGAATTTCGAAGAGGAATTTCCAGTTAGTGGGTCTCTTCGTGGGCCACTTCATGTTGTTTGTAAATAACGTAAATTCACATATTCTAATTATCATTCATTTCTTGTTCATTAAACCATTCATTAATTTTAGAGAAACCAAAAAAATTGTTAACAAAAAATTTATTAATAAATTCGTATATTCTAATTATCATTCATTTTTTATTCATTCAATTACTCATTAAAAAGAAATCAAAAAAATTGACAACTAAATGTCTATTAATAAATTTCATGTGTCAGACAGCCCATCACTTTATCCACATTATGAAATTTTAGATTTTAATTAGAAGAGTTGCAGAATTTTTGGACTTAAACTGGAAGAGTTGTGTAACTTTATTGGTATTCATAGGATACAACTACTCGAACATTTGTGTACAAGTCTTGGTCATTTTTTAAGTCTTGGTCATTTTTTAAGAGGTTGTAGTGCACGGTTATGGGAGCATTTTAAGTCTGTATCAAATAACACTTTGAAATGATCACTTTTTTGACCCTTCACACATAATGAATTTCACATGTGTCATTACTAACCAGAAGCCAGAACAATAGCTATTAACAATTAAGTTACAAAATAAAATTTTCAAAATGTAATATACTATATAAAATCTATGTAGCTATAAGCAATTATGTCACAAAATAAACTATATCAAAATCTAATATTCTATTTAAGAAATGTGTACCCAAAATTAACTATAATGAAACACTTCCCTAAATTAATATATTCAAACTAAGACTGTTTTTCTTCTTGCCATATTCCAATTTCTCTGCGCTGAATTTTGTGGGTTGTGTCCTTGGGATGAAAATTATCCATGGTCAGAATTCATCTATATACAGGAATGTGTTAGGTTAACGGTAGCATATCACAGGCATTCAGCAAAGGACCCAAAGGTGTCCAAATGTACTCTTCCCCAGAGTTTAACTCTATGGGTTTTTTAAATCTTGACAAACTGCGGTGTTTTATTCTATTATCTCACTTCAATATTATTTATCAGTGCTGTTTTCAGCATTGTCTCTTTGTTGAATGTTAAGTCTAATGGTCTTGGATCATCTAGCTTTTTTTGTTCATTTCGTCTTCTAGTTGTTTCTTCATTTCTTTTCGAGAGACTTTTCTAAATCAATATATGCATCTATATACTGCTGTAATTAAACATTTGAGGTAGTAATTAATAAGAGTTTTCCCCTGCTTTAAGGTGTATATAGTCAATTGATGAACAACTATAAATCTGATGTTTTGTGTTTTGTTTATTATTTCTGAATCTTTGATTCTGTTTTGAATAGGTTTATCTGCAACTGATTTATGTGTGCTTGATTCGATGGTATCGTTTCATGTCACTTCTTTGTATGAAGTATTTCAAAAACCTACAAAGCAACCACTTTGGTAAGGCTTTTCTTGCTAATAAGATTTATTATTTGGTAAAAGGGATATTTCATTAAAATGAAAATAGTTGTGTTGCAATATGTTAAATATGTTCCCAGTTTTAATATCGCCTGGTCAATTGAATTTTTCAAAGATGTAAAATCAATTTTGAATCCAATAAAAAGCCTTGGTAATTGCTCGATACAGCAAAATAGGTACCTCGTATGTAACAGACTCGATACGTTTGGCATTGCTATCATAATTGCAGGCAATTGAATTCAATGGACTAGTATCATACGGAAAGATGAAAGAGTTAAAAGAGTGCGGAGGATACTTCCAACTGTTCTTTTAGGCAAAAAGAAATTAATTTTGACAGTCATTAACTGAGACAGCTTAATTCTGATTTAGGTTGTAGATTAATTCGTATTGATCCTCAACAGAACACTGGTCATGTGTATCAGTTGGAATTTCAAGTGAAAGATCGTTGGATGTAAAGTCCCAATGCTGTTTAACCCTTCAGCTTCTTCGTTTAGTTCTCCCAGCTGTCTTCATTTCTTCTTGAAAAATTAATAATGATCAATATGCATCTATAATTAAACATTTTGATAGTGATTAATAAGAGTTTTTCTCCCATCTGAAAGTGAATGTAACCGATTGATGAACCACTACAAAGTAGCTAATCTCGATGTACCATTATAAATCTAATGTTGTGTTTCGTTTAAATCTTTAATTCTCTTTTAAATTAGGTTTATGTGCTCTTGATTATTTAACAATCCTTCTTTTCCTTTAACTTCGTCCCCCATTTCTATTATTTATAGAAATCAGCATATGTAAACTATTTTTTTCAAAGCTACAATCATTATTAGAGACATAAAATAAAGAATGCAGTGTTTATAGAGCATCAATAAACATGAGAAAAATGGGGTAGAGCGTGAAGATAATTAAAATATGGATTCTTGAAATTTCTATCACGGGTTGAGTAGTACGCTATCATGGCATTCGTTCTATTTGATGACACATGAGGTAGTGATCATCAGTAAAATACATAAAACCAATGCAATCAGATCAAATTTATGGCAGTTCATAAGATTTCTTCTTCCTTACTCTACATGGCTGTTCAAAGCATATCAGATGTTTTGAGTTATTCTATATGAAGGCACATGTTCAAAGCAAATCAGATGTTTTTTTGAGTTATTTTATATTCAAGGGACATTTGACATGCATAAAGCAGCTGCAAAGAAAGCATTCAAAGCAAGTCAAATCCTATCAGCATTTCTATGGTTAACAAAATCTACCAAATGATATCATGGATTTATTCTTACTACCCCGATTGTAAAGTTTTCGCCTTACTTATTGGCAGCAGTTTGCAGCATGAGATTGTAAAAATAGAGAAATCACATAAACTAAAAATATTTCATTCCTTAATTCATTTCTTTAGACCAACAATATTCATAACAGGAAACCTAAATGGAAAGACACCAGCAGCATCTCAATAACGATTACAATTCTCAAATGATGACCCCTTTGCCACTTCCCATTTATTTTTGTCACTAAATAACTCTCTGAACCTTTTATTATTGGGTAATGAACATAAATATAAGAAGTGATCTTTTCCTGGCTACATTGGGCTGGAAAAGGATATAACTTATTTAACAATTTCAAAATAGTAAACCAAAATAGAAACACACCAGCAACATCTCATTAACAACTTACACTTATCAAATGATCCCTTTGCCACTTTCACTTATTTCAATTACTAAACAACTTTCCAAACCTTTCTGTATTGGGTAATGAATGTAAATACAAGTGATCTTCTTGCTGGCAACATTTGACTGGCAAAAGAAATAACTCATTTACACCAGCAACATCTCACATCTCGTTGACAACTTACACTTGTCAAATCAAATGATACTTTGCCAGTTCCACTTATTTCTTTATTTCTTTTGCTAAACGACTCTCCAAACCTTTCAGTATTGGGTAATGAATGCAAATACAAGTGATCCTTTTCCTGGCAAGGATGACTTACACTTGTCAAATGATACTTTGACACTTCCACTTATTTCTATTGTTAAACAACTCTCCAATCCTTTTGTTATTGAGTAATGAATGTAAATACAAGTGATCTTTTTCCTGACAGCATTTGACTGGCAAAGAAAATAGCTTATATACACCAGCAACATCTCATTAACAACTTACACTTGTTAAATGATCCCTTAGTCACTTCCACTTATTTATATTGCTAAACGACTCTCTGAACCTTTCATTATTGAGTAATGAATATAAATACAAGAAGTGATCTTTTTCCTGGCGACATGTGGCTGGCAAAGGAAATAGCTTATTTAACAATTCTTCTGAAGACGATTTTCGATTTTCTTAGACGTAAAGGCCTTTGAAATTCTATCTATTTGTTTAGATCAGTGTTCATGAACGTACCATCTATACTGTCTTACACAATAAAAGCAGAAGATAATTAGATTGCCAGAATAAGACAATATAACCAGAATCACGTTTACGACAAAATGCATACATTTTTAGAAAATGTACATACAAGAATATCGGTGGCTATCAAAAGCATCCAGTTCAGTACAAACAGCTTAATGGAAATATTATTTTCATTTTTCTAGATTTATCAATACGATGTGATGGTAAAAATCTCAATACACAGAAACAATTTACATAGATTATAAAAACCTGCTATCATTAGCATAATAGAATGCAGCAATCAAAAAACTAAATCCAGAAGCAATTTACATAGGTTATTAACAACCTGCTACCGTTAGCATAATAGAATGCATCAATCGGAAAACTAAGAATCACTCTATCAAAACCTCCAGGGCACTTCATGCCTGTCTATTAAAAAAAGTCAGACGGGTTCTGGCTTAACATTAATTTTTTTTAAATCAATGAAAAGCAGTCAAACTTCAATTCCAAAACTTGAGTAAAACGGCAGTTTCTCAAATGATATCTAGCTTAATAATCAAAACTTTTAAATGATAAACCCGGATCATTGAAACCCTCATATTAAAACAAGTACGAATAAATAGAATAGATGAGAGACGCATACAAGAAAAATAGCCGTGAGAAGGCAGAGGTTATTGGAAAGGGAGGTGATGCGTAGGGAGGACGTCAGGTATGGGCGGTTCAGGCAAGAGAAAGGCAAGCAAAAGCAGCAGCCATCTTTTGCCCAGACGCCCACACTTAACAGCCTGCCACTACAACACATCACCTCCTATCCTCCTCTCTCTTCTCTACTCCACTCGCCTGCAGATTCTATGCCGTCTAAGTTTACCTCTCCAACCAATTTTATACGCATTCAACTCAGGTAAGATCCAGGCAACTTCTGCAAACCCTAAAAAGCATGGACGCCAAGATTTTATTAGTGTGAATTGAATTTAGGGCACATCCAAGCAATTTCTCCCAACCCTAAAATGAATGGGCGGAAAGTTAGTGGAAACTTCGAGATTCGTACGTAAATGAATCTAAACCGTCAATTTGCAAAACTCATCAAATCTGTCGTGTCCAAATGATAATTTTGAGATGGAGTCAAATTTCTTTTAGAGCAGACTCAAAAAAGTTATTCTGAAAATATAGAACTATAAATCTTATGCAATGCAAACGGTGACATTTAATCTTATTTAGAATTATTTAGAATTTTGTTTTTATTGTGATTCGGTATTGTTCGATTTTATTTGAAAAAGTAAATTGATTGATGTAAATTTGTTATTTATTTTATTCAAATAATAAGATTTTTTGGTTTTTAGATATGGGATTGTTAGATAGTTAGATTTTGACATTTTTTTCAATTGGATCTTTTATTTCTTTGTTCGTGATGTTGTTGAAGATAAAAAAGATGATAATGATAATGATGATTGGGAAACTTCTATGCTCTTCGGGTCCCTTTGATATATAAGGTAAACTCACTTCATTGACTAGTACTCACCACCTCTTGGAGTGTTCTTGATGGCATAGAATACGGGCTTGTTGTAATTACTTTTGTGTTCTTTTGGAGTATTTTCTATTTGAACTTTTGGTATATGACTCTTTTCGCCGGCATTTTTTGGGAACATGTGTAAGTTTATTTTGTAATGGTAATATAGACACTTATTCATTAAAAATAATAATTTAATAAAAAAAGTAATTAATATTTAAAAAAAGATATGTGGAAGGATATTACTTCATTTATTAAATATATTGATATAAACTAGTTTTACTTGTTATTGTGTATATTCATGAAGAGGATTTTGTAATCTCTATTTTTTATCATTTCTTATTCATCATAATTATAGATAAGAAAAAATATAATTTAGAAAGATTTATGTTTAAACCATAGGGACATATTTGAAGAAAATTATTGTAATGGTAAAATTTACACTAACTCCTATTTAGTTTTGGACACAAGTCGAAAGAATGCCTTAATACAATTACATATTGATGAATGTTGCAATTTTGTGCAAACTTGAGTTCATTCCTCTATCTTTCACTAGTCCCTCTTATATGAATTCTCACATATTTGACCACATCTCATCTATTTCAGCACATTTTCTATACACATTACATTTATTGCACCCTACCACGTTTCGGCATTCATTTCTTGTGTAGATAGACTACCATTCTCTCATCTTGGGTCAATCCCAGATGATCACTTATAAATATAACACCAACATTTCAGAACTTCAACTTTAAAGTTTTCTAGCTCCTACCCATTTTGTGGGATATGAATATGATACCAACATTTTGAAACTTCAATTTTAAAGTTTTCTAGCTCCTACCCATTTTATTTTTACCGTGAGCCAACTTGGTATGCATTTCACATGATGATTGATATATAATGGTATTTAAAGGCAATCATTTAAAATTAATTCACATCCTAGCAACATCATCGAATCATTCTTGAATCACTTAGCTTCCTAGAGTATTAGAGGAACATTTCAATTGGTGCACTGAAAGGAATGTCATTTACTTCTAAATTATCTAAGATGTATTTTTATGTTTTCTTGTTGTATGTTGATTTTAGCATGATTGTAAAGTTGGCCCTTTAGGGGATTGACTTACAAGAATTTGCCCATAGCAATCTGACAACCTCCTCGAGGCATTTTTAAATACTATCAATCCTTAATGACTAGTGTTTATGTTGAATTTGAACCCTATTTGTAATCCTAATAAGATCCAACCACTAACCTAGATCTACAAACTAATTGAACACAACATCAATAGAGATCTACCATGCATGCAAAAAACAATGAAATGACAAAGATTATACTATTCACATACAAAGTAGGCTTGTTTGCATTGTTCTCCTATCCTCCATGATCTTGCATTTGATATGGTTGCCCTCAGATTTGTGTTGCACTTGAACAAGAGCTTAAGGAAGGACATATGTGGTTGTGATAATATGTAGCTATGATGCAAAGATGATGTGATGATGTATGCTAAAGTGATTTTGACATAATGTAAGTATGCTATATGGAAAATGAGAGGATGAAACCTCTTTTATAGAGATCATCCTAAAAACGAAGGGTTGGGATTAAGAGCTTAAATGATGAATGAAGTGTTAGGATTGAGGAGTAGGTATTTGGAAAGATGTGTCATCATGTAGATAAGAAGAAAAAGATAAATGAATTAATTAATTAAATAAAAATATGTATCTAATTAATAAAAGAAGGATCACATATATTAAATAAATAAAATATTTATTTAACTTGGGAAAGAGGGATGGAAATAATAAATATTTATTTAAATTGGAAAGAAGAGGCTTAGTGAATTGATTAAATAAATTAAAATATTTAATTAATTAATAGAAGACGTTAGGATAAAAATAGTTAAATAAATATTTATTTATTTAATTAAAGGACAATTTTAGGTGTCTACATTTTGTGTCACTTTGTAGTTTATCACGTTGTTTCAAAGAAGGTTAAAACATAATGGGTTGGGGGATGACCCTTTGGTGAAATGGTGGGGCTTATTGTCTGTAGTGCCTACAACCTAGGTTCAAACCCCCACGGGTTCGTCTCTACCATGTTAAAAATGGAGTACCCTTACCTTGGGGAGAACCTTGGAGAAAAAGTGGGGCTTCTTGCCTATAGTGCTTACATCCTTGGTTCAAACCATTAATTTTAGGGGATGACCCTTTGGTGAAATGGTGGGGCTTATTGTCTGTAGTGCCTACAACCTAGGTTCAAACCCCCACGGGTTAATCTCTACCATGTTAAAAATGGAGTACCCTTACCTTGGGGAGAACCTTGGAGAAATAGTGGGGCTTCTTGCCTGTAGTGCTTACATCCTTGGTTCAAACCATTAATTTTAGGCCTGTTAATGGGCTTTTGAGGGTTAATACCCACAGGAAGGGTGACAAAAGTCAAGAATGGGTTTCGCCAGATAAGGGTTGGATCAAGGTCAACTTTGATGGGGCTTCTAGGGGGAATCTCGGGATCTCTGGGGTAGGGGTCATTGCTCGTGATGAGTATGGAAATATTCTAGCTTTTGGAGCTAAGAGGTTGGTGGATGGTACGAACAATGAAGCCGAGTGTCAAGCGTCTTTAGAAGCCATTCTTTTGGCAAAGAAATTGGACGTGAAGAAACTCCATCTTGAGGGGGATTCCCATATTATTCTGAATGGGATTGCTAAGGGTCGGATGGAGGCCTGGCATCTTGACAAACACATCAGAAGGATGAATCTCCTTCTGTGTGGGTTTGATGATTTTAAGGTTTCGCATGTTCTCAGGGAAGCAAACGTTGAGGCAGACAAGCTCTCGAATGTTGGAGCTAATGGTTCTTTGGATAGCAACTTCAATTTATTTGAGGACCTACGGAATGCGTGTTCTCTTGAGTTTGGTTGATTGTGCTTTAGAAGTGAAAAGCGAACCCGAGTTGTGTTTTTGAGTTTGGTTTGATTTGTTCTTGACACTGGACTTGAGGGAAGAGATGTGTCACGTGGCTTGTGACCTTCGATCTGGTTGCAAGTTGCAACGGCGGCGTAGGAATGATGATGGTAGTAATTGGCGGGTTGATCAGATGATGATGCATGGTTCGAGGTGTTACGTGTGGAGTAATTATTTCTTGATGTGGCACTGGCTATTTTAGGGCCTAGTCTCTTGGTTTTCTAGCACTCCGCAGTGTTTGGTTTTGGTTTTGCTTATGAGTGCATGTTTCGGATGAGAGAGTGGGGAAGGATGGAAGCCAATTTCTCCCTATCTACAGACGGACAAATGCTTGCATTCCGTGGTTCAATTTCGTGTAATCGACTGTTGAATGTTTTCAGGGTTGATGGGGAAGTGTTTTGGAGGGTTGTGCGCTTGATGGTCGAGGAAGAATTTCTGGTTTCCGATTGCCGACTATGTACAAATATGGACATCTCGTCCTTGTTTGTGGCGTTGTCCCTGACGGTGGATGGTTCGACAAAGGAGGTGATGTGGGTGACATCCTTGGTGCTGAGACCTAAATGGTCAGGAGGACTGGAGGAGGTGGTGGCTTGTGCAGAGATTGGCAAAGGTTTGAGAGTGGTGCAAGGACCATGGCGGCATATTGGTGTGGAAACGGGAGATGTTCAATCGTTGGTGGTTTGGTTGGCGTCCCGAACAGTGGATGCTCAGATGGAAGATGCAAGAAAGGGGTGGAGGGAAGTTGTGAAGTTTGTGCGGGAGCTAGGACTAACGAAAAGAGAAAAATTGTGTCGCAAATAGACCCCAATTAAGTTGGAGACTCCTTTGGATGAAGATGGGTGACCTTTGCTCCGTCATCAAGTCCCTAGGAAGCAAACGAAGGTGGTGGAGAGCAGTTCGCTTTGAGATGGCAGGTCGGGTACCATGCCAAGTGGTGGGCGGGAGATACATGTGGCAGGTCCCAGTCAGGTCATTCCTAATTTCTCAAGGGAAGAGGCCCTTGGTTGGTTTCGATAGGCTGGCCCCATGGGGGTTGTCGGGTTTTGGGTGGGGACTTTTTTTTATATGGTTTGTTTTTGTGGTGGTAGGCCATGTAGATTCAGTGTTTATCTCGAGTTCTATTGGTTTTGTAGGGGTGAGACCCCGTGTTGTGGTATGTTGATGATCAACTTTAAGCATGTAATCTTTCCTTTTTAAGCAATATAAATATATCCTGGTTATCGATTAAAAAAAAAAACAGAATGGGTTGGAAAGGATAAGGACTAGAAGCATGATGTCCCAGTCATGGGAAGGATAAGGAAGGATGATGAGTTAGTACAATGATGTCGCCTTGAGAGGACATGTGGGTTAGGAGAACACATGTGTGCTCTCGAAAGAAATACAAGGGATAAGGCTAGAAGAAAATGGATAAGGAGATGTTAAATCAATAGCCATAGAAGTAGTCATGGATGAGAGTGGATATGAGAGATGTAAAGAATGAGGGTGATGGAATCTTGTGCTTAATATAGTGTTATATCATCATTGAGTTTATTATGGCAAACAAATGCAAACATCTAGATATGATAAAACAAATCGCAACCCTCTGTATTTCAAAAAATTGGATTTTGAAAGTTTTTTTGTTTTTTTTTTGGATTTTAAATTTTTATTTATTTTCTTGGTTTTTAAAAGATTTTAATTTGTTTCAATTTTTTATTTTATTTTATTTTATTGGATATTAAAAAGTTTTTTTGGGGGATTTTAATTTTTTGTTGTATTTTAAAATATTTTTACATCATTGATTGATGTATGAGGCATGTATCCAGGTGTATTTGTTTGCCTCTAATGTTTAGCAAGGCATGAACTACTAGGATGGAAATAGATAACTGAAGGATAAAAGCAACCTATTATGGAATCAAGGCTAATTTGATTTTCAAGGACTTTCTCACAATGGGAAAAAATGTTTTTCCAAGCTAAGGGAATGGTGTAACATGCATAATCCTATGCAAATTTAAATTACAACTTTTACACCTTTGAAGCAGAAAAGAAAGGAAATTTATTTTTTCTACAACACTGTTCTAAAACAGAGATCTATGTTATGCGCAAAATGATTGATACAATGAAAACTTTAACATTTCAAATTAAATGTATTGAGAGGTTTAGAAGATACATTTTCCAGATGACAAAATTATGATCTTTCATAGCTTTACCAATAGACCATTGAGGTGGGAAAGTATCATCAAGGCGCTTTTCTGCCCAACCATGAACTTACTAGTCCCCCATGCCATATCCAACTGGATTGGCCCAACCCTTCGCAGGGAGGTAAAAAAAAGTTGAAATCATGTCATTTGAGACTAATGTATAATCCTACACAAATCCCTAGTCGGTCATACACCATAGGCTACCCCTGACTAGTATGGCCTCTGACTGGGTTGTGTATCCGGATAAACAAATTGGTTGACACTTACAGAAATAACATTACCTTGGCTGAAGGTTTAAATGTATTTGCAATCACACTAATTCATAAAGTCATTGTTCATCACCCTGCTCGGTTGGATTAAATTCTTGAAGGTATCCAAGTCCTCGTGTATATCTCTATGGTACTACATACTGACTCGATGAGGCTCATTGGCTGTCATTTATGTTTGGACCCAAGTTTCACATGCTGGTCAACAACACCCAAGATGACTTATACTCTTATAATGTAACTTTTCTTTGTCAAAACCCTAGTTTAATTAACATATTGAGTTCATACGTGTGCCCTTGAGCTAGCAATCTGCTCTCTCACGAGTATAGGAATGAATCCATGCTTACTGGATATGTGAAATTCATTGTCCATCTTAATGAGCCAATGTTTTGTACAACTTTACCATTCTTAAATTACTCATGAAAAGTAACCCATATGAATAGTTCACATTTCACACAGTCCCAATATTGTTTACTCATGAAAAGTAACCCATATGGTTTTAACCCCTCACGGCTGCAACTTGAACTTTTAGGTATCAGTTCTTTTCTAAGAACTTAATTAGTGAATGCCCACTTGTCAATCACTTGAATTTCAATCACAAAGTATATATTTGGAGTTTGAACATTATTTCTCCATTGAGTATCATAGCTTATTCGAAATTAAGATTCAACCTTATTGTTTTTAAAGGTATTCTCGTTCCCCTCTAGATTCACTATTACATGGTCTAAGTCTGCTTAATATTAATCATTTGTATTTTAAGGAACACCACCAAGTTCCCTTGTGTTTATCTAACCCTTTTCATACTAAGAACTGATTATATCCATAAGTTAGGGTTGCTTACTAGATAACTCTGACTTGATGAGCTTTAGAACTGATATAAATTTGTATTAATCATCTAACAACATAATTTATTTTAGAGACGTCACCAGTGATATGTCTCTCTTGACACTTTTGTGGATTTGATTTACATATTTCAGTTACATTCCACAAACTTCACTTATTTTCTAAGTTTGGCTTCTACTAAAAGCATCAACCACAATATTTCCTAGGTTACAATTAGTAATACGAATGAACACCAGCCAGCAGGGTGGATCCATGTTAAGCTAGTTCTGTTGCGCAAAGATCTCATGCTTAGCTAGTAATTACAATAAATAACTTTTCTTAGTTATTCAAAGCTCAACAAGATACTGCTTATCAAGAGTTGAATTTGAATCAACACCTTAGTTGTGAAAGATAAGATAGGCTAGAGAGTTGCCAATTCTCATGTATACCTTAGGTTTTAATATGTATCTCATGCATGACATGACTCTGTTGTCACTGCATTATCTGAGTAAAAAAAAATTTAATGACTAATAAGCTATCCGCATTATTGAGTATTGTTGTTATACTCTAGTTTGTCTTTCTTTTTTCCAAACTAAGGTTTAGTTAAAACCTCATGCTAATGATGGTTAATCTCTAACGTGGGAGCAACTTCACTATTGATTGATAATTCGCACTATATGCATCTCTTAATGGTTGAGCTAATTATAGCTTTAATAGCTCTTTTTTTTTTGTTATTTTGGTCAATAAATACTTTTAGTTATGAATACACCTAAGAAATTATGAGGCAATACCTTGTTAACTAGATGAGTATTTATGCCTATATATGACCCATTTTCAAATTAAGAAAAATAACCCAGCCATGTTGTTACTCACACGGTGCATATTTTATTTGTTGTCAATAAAATTACTCTCAACGGTATACTATAAGCAAAATGTATCATATTGTTCCAACCAGGTCAAGAATTTTTCATGGTCGTACAATATAATGCCCCGTATTTTTTATTTATAGCCATAAAAGAAGAATTCACAACCATATCTCATAATATCTAGTGTGTACATTCTTTTATTTACAAAATCTTATCCTACAGCCAGACATTATGCCATATGAGATGAGTAAGATTTCTTTTGCCAAATTACTAGAAACCAATACCTCAACATCACTGAATAATTTGCAGAGTAGATGTATTTTACTTTTATTTTAAACAAACCATAAGAATGTTGCTACTGCTGCAATAGTAAAACCCACGTATCTTTTCATTAAACTTATTCCTCTACAATTATAACTCAGGGAAGAAAATAATAAAGCATAGAGCCTATAGCATGACTTGGTAAATTTGGAGAAAATTCGACTTGATATTGTTTTTTGTGTTGTGAACCTCCTGAGCTTCTTCCAAGAGAACTTATCTGCCAGTAAGGTTGTCACCGTGCTAGATGAAGAACACAATAGTAATATGTAGAGCTAAATATTTCCCAAACTCTCTCCAAATAATGTCAATCACCCTCCCAAAAACATGCCAAATACTCCACGATATGAGACCGATTTCATTTCAACCCCTTTGCATTCACGTGATTTTCCTTCTCCACTCCCCATGCCAATTCCATGCCCGTTTTCTTGACGGGCAAGATAAAAAATGGTCACGCCAAATGCCTTTTTTTTCTTTTATTCTTCTAGAAGAATTTGGTTTCTTTTTTTATTTAGGTTTGATTTTTTCATTAATTTGTATGCATTACAAATCATATGAGAAGCATGTAGATTATGTCTTGCCACTACGGTGGTTCACTTGAACATTTTTCTTTATTTTATTTCCAAAGAAAAAATATATATATATATTAAATAAAGATAGCCTTCAATAATTTTATGTTTAAATAAATAAATTTAATTATATATGGTGCTAATGAAAATTACAATAGACTTGCTCAAGAATTCTGAAATCCCAATAAGAATTTAATAAAAAGACCAAATCATATGATTGGTCCTATATATATATATTTAAGCAAAAGCGGCGAATCACTAATATTATATTAATATTAATATAACTGGTTCAAGGGCTCATCAGAGAAAGAACCAGAAAGAAAACCCTGAATCATTGCCCAAGTACAAAAGGATAAGAAGAGAAAACCAACCCAAGAGTTGAACCTAAGAGACTACCCCCCGGAATACAAGTCAGGAACCAAATCATGGAGTTGTTGGACTCGCAACAACTGCGATAATAATGGTGATCGTACAGACCACACAACCCTTGGCACATGAAATAATCAGCTTTCAAATTCATCAAATCACAACAAATCTTGGGCGAGAATTGGTCCAAAATATTTAATATTAATATTATACGATAAAAGGTGTGAATTAATATGTGTGTGTGTATTTCTCTATACAAGCACTTATATTTAAATGTCTTGGATACATACATATACGTACTTATATATGAGAGTATATGTATATATATTAATATAAACGTTTATTAATTATATTAATGCATGAGCGATAAAATGATTTAATTCCATAATTAAAATAATAATAAAATAACATGGAATACCAATCCACGACTAGTCATGAAACCCTAAAAAACTCCTATTCAGACCTAATTAGGGTTACCTAACACAACTAATCGTTGTCTATTGGCAGGTCGGGATTTAAAACCCAACCTGCAGGAGACTTTCATGTGTAGAGCGCGTCGATTAACTTTAAGTGCATTAATTGCACTTCTAATTGACCTTTTTAACTCGATTTTTTAGTCTAATTCGACATTTTAAGTTGATAGTTTGCATTCTTGAGCTCTAAGGGCGCATTTTATTCACGGAGGAGCTTGTGGTCTTCAGATTTAACCCTTGGTTGGTATTTTCTTCGATCTTTTGGCCGAATCAGGTATTTGTTCGCCATGTTTTTGTGCTTTTCAAAGATTAGGGTTTTATTTTGCAAAATTACGACGTCTTGTTCTTTTTGTTTTTCCCTTGGTCGTCGTTTTTCATTTTGTTTTATTTTTCCCTAATGGCATGTTGGGCTTTGAAAACGCGACATATCATTTTCTTAAGGACAGTCGCTGTCAGGTTTTAAACCCCGTTGTGCGACCTTGGATACGCCCTAGGATATGTCGGATTTTCATTTCCGACTTGTTTTGTTTCTTGCGGTAGGTAATGTGCACGTTGGGTTTTAAACTCCAACGTGCACATTAATGTTTTTTCGCAGGTCGGGTTTTAAAACCCGACCTACCAGTTTGTTTTACCCTTTGTGCATGTTGGGTTTTAAAACCCAACATGCAAGTCAATCTACCCTAATCTGCATGTTGGGTTTAAAACCCGACATGTAGACTAATTTTGCCAACTTGCAAATTAAGTTTTAAAACCTGGCCCGCTTGTTTCTGTTACATATCTGCATATTGGGTTTTAAAACCCGACCTGTTGATTTTCCTACACTTTTTTATTAAGTCATTTTTGGTCCTTCAGAATTCGTTTTAATCAGAAAATTCATTTATTTGATCATGAAATTGGTTCATAAACTGATTCCTAATGTTGAACTATAAAGTCTTGCAAATGTCTGATCCTTCTCTAAGTCAATCAAAAGGAAAAAAGATGAAGTACAAGTATCATAAATACTTGAACATGTTCCCCAAGGGCTCAGTAAAGTCTAATGTGGAACATATCAGGGACACTGAGAACGGGCACATTAACATGGATGAGTTTTTGGGGCGAGTTGAAAAGGCTCCTTCAAGGATGACAAACCTGATTGCAAGTGGCTTACACAAGTATGCATCCTTCCTAGTGGCGGTCCATGACCCCAATTTTGTGCTAGCAATTGCCGACCGTTTTGATGTGAACACAAGACAAGTTAAGGATGTTGATGGCAATGTAGTCGTCTTTCTAGATAGTGAATTCTTCAACAATATCTTTAAAGGACCAATATTTGATGAAGTTGTGGACATTACATCTGCGTCCAGGCTCAAGATTACTATGAAAAGAATATGAATAAGTGTAAGAAAACAATTAACACTATTTTCTTGCAAATTGCCAGAGCCTCCACCATATCTAGATGGCCCAAATTTTTCATAGAAGTAATTTCAATGAGGAATATAATGACATGGTTACACTACTTGCAAGAATCAAAGGCATTCCAAACTCTCATCACTTTCAGACCTGGATGTTATTGTACATGAACATCATCGAGAAGGGTATTGACAAGATAGATTGGGGAGAGCAGATTAGTGATGCAATCTGTGCTCAACTAAAAGAGGTCAGAACCACTCTAAAATTCTATATGACCTCCTACCTAGTGTATGCAGTCGCCTCCATGAGGCACTTTCCAGGATTGTCTACAAGAGGGGATAGAAGGCAGACATCTATCTGGGATTATTACTACCAATTGACTATTCACAAATTGAGGAGCCATTTTAGAAGGATAAATGATGCATTTTTTGGTATATGGAAGTGTCTTTTTGACAAGGAACTCCAGTATTTAGAGGCTTTCACAAGCAGCTTATGACAAATTTAGTGAGTATGGTTGTGTTTTTCTTCAATTCCCAACCTTCACCTACATCCAGGTTGATTGTTATTCTAGCGCTCCTTTTATTTTGCCAAGGTATCCATCAGATAAGATCATTATGATGGAGCTCTGCAGATAGCTTATACAAGTGCATGAAAGATAGCCTGCATCGCACAAAGCCAGTCTTAATTTCCTCAAGTCATAGGGAGGTATTCGGTACTCGCTTCTCCTAAAGCTAAAATATGGAAGAAGAAATTTGCAATGGGTCACAACGAAGAGATTCAAAGCTCGCGATAATTTTGATTATCATGGAATGAAGAACAAGATTCAAAGAAACTATGTACATGTGCATAGATTGGAGGATATATGGGCAGATTGCAGGGATGAGGAGGATGTGAGAATACTTGATTTCAGTCGTCTTACATTAGAACAATTGAAAACTTGGACTTAGACAAGATCTCGGATACGATGGAGGACACATATGACATTGTTGATCCAAGGTATTGTGAGAATAATATCGCTAACACTTCTTTGCCCACCATTCAATGGTCACAAAAGGAAAACAAGTCGATTTCTACAAGGTTTTCTCCCATTATGGCAAACACAAATGCATGGCTGATGAAGAAGGGAATAAGGATGAAGCAACTTCTAGCAAGTTCTGGAGATGAAGAGGATGATGAAGGTCCTGTAGGGAAAAGGTCAGAGTCAAGAACAAAGAATAAGCAATACCTACAGGAGTCAATACCAATTACATCTCCTAGGTCCAAGGGAAAGGCTCCAAAGTACAAATTCATTGTGAAGGGACATAAGGGAGGAGAATCTTCTTCTGCTTCCCAAGAAATGCAACAACGGGCCACTAAAGAACTTGCATCAGAGGAACCAGAAAAAGAGAAAGAAGGAGAGATCTTGCATGAAGAAGAGATAAATGATGTGGAAGAATCAACTCCACTACTGGTTAGTACTTCCTTTGCAACACCACAGGTTAAATTGCTTCAACACATATAACCATTCATTCCATTGAATCCAACTCAGATGAGGATGATCATGGTGAACAAGATGATGAGGAGTTGAATATTGTAGTATCTCAAGGATAGGATGATCATGAGTTTGTAACATTATCAAGTCTTCCCAATTTTGATGATGTTCCAACTACTGCAAGGTGTGCGCCCTTGGTCTCCTTGTGTTGTGCAGTACAATGCTCGGGTTTGTGACATGGCTTAACCGCCTCCTGTGGATTCTATAAGTCTAGTGGTTGTATTGGGCATTAATAGGTCGATCTTTTGGTGCAACGACAACCACACTTGTAACAAGTGTTATCAGAGCTTGGTCACAAATTCAAACCCCTCACTTGCGTTGGGGGCGATTGTTGCAAGGTGTGTGCCCTTGGTCTCCTTTTGTTGTGGAATGCAGTGCTCAAGTTTGTGACATGGCTTAACCACCTCCTGTGGATTCTATAAGTCTAGTGGTTGTATAGGGCATTAACAGGTCAAACTTTTGGTGCAACAACAATCACACTTGTAACACCAACATCCATGATTGAATCTTCAAATTCTTGACTTCACACAGGTAATGTCACAAATGTCTCAAGATCAGCAATCAATGTAAATTCTTAATATTACTATTACTAGTGAGATCTCACCTCTTGTTACCACTATTGTTGTTACTACTGCTCTTGCACAAACATCTCAGGTTGTTGAGATTACATCAACTAGTCAAGCTACCTCACAAGTACCTATGTCTACTCAAGTAGAAATCACAACTCTGCCACCACGATCAAATCTTCCCCTATGGTTGGATATTGTGGCTGCAAAGAGGGAAAAACATGCAATTTCTCCTGATGAATTTGACTTTGGACAGTTGGCTCCTATTAAATCAAAGATCTCCAAGAAGTCCAAGACTGTTTCCAGGATATTCGTTGATCTTGTTAGTAAAAGGAAATATGTTGAGGTCCTAGTACCTCCTTCAAATAAAAACAAGGATCAAGTTCAACCTTCATACTATATACAAACTTTGGAGTTAGGTACAAAAGCACATGAGAGTGTTAAACAAGACACTCAATCCGCATTGAACTCCCTCATGTGCAAACTTGATGAAGAGAGGGCTAAGAAGATAGAGCAGAAACATAAATGTGAACAGTTGATTGGTGTAATTTTCAAAGTAACTCAGTCATCACAGGAAGTGGAACCCATAGTTTCTTTTGTAGATGAAGAAACACTCAAGAAAGTAGAGGAGGTAGGCATCAAGGGCAGGGTGGTAGAGGAATGGGTTGATCGCTTGAAATTAGAAGGATCACATCTCCTTAATTATGCGGTCAAGCTCTTGCTGGATTTTGAAAATGCACAAGTTCGGGTACAGGATGTACAGTCATTATTATCCCGAGAGATAGAAGAATTTGAATAAGATCTAGCACTCTGGGATAAAATGAGAGAATACAGGTTGACATCCTTGTTGAGAATAATGTGGCACTGACTCGAGGTGAGTACATTCAAACTCAAGAAATGCTAGCACACAAGGATGAATTAACGAAGGTATTGGTCAAGGATTTAGATCAAGACAGGAAAACATCTGCTGATGGAATTGTTGATATTTCATCAAGGATAGCTGAGTTGCCTTGCCAGTTATATGATAAGGATCAAAAGATTTTACCCAGTGATACTATTGAAAAGGAATTCTTTTCTATGATAAGCCAGTTAGTCGATGGTGAATTTTCTTTGTCATCATTTGATAAGTTGATCGAAATCTAAGTTATCTTGGATGATTTTGCATCCGTATTGAACAAAGCTAAAAGAGCATATGTGAAGGTCAGAGATTCAATTTCCCGTGTTCATGCCATCACTAGTTCAACAACAACGTTAGATAAATTTGAGATGCAAGCTAAGCTAGCTAGATTCAAAGGATTCTAAAAGACCAATGAGGAAGAGAATGAAGAATAAAGTGTCCTCTTTGACACTAAGTAGTTTTCATGTAGTTGCATTTTCATTTATTGCAAGTTTTCATGTAGTTGCACTTTTATTTTATACAAAATTTGTAAGCATTTGGGACTCTGCAGTTGAATCAGTCAACTATGCCCATTTTTTTCTCCACTCCTTTCCTATAAAAGGAGGAGCCTCATTTGTAAATATTGATCTTTTATAAGATTGACAAAACTTTGCCAATTTTTTTTGTCTCAAGTGAAACTTTGAGTTCCCTTGTTTTGAGAATTGATCAAGAAAATAAAGAAGGCGATTTTTATGATTCCAAACTTTGAGCTGGACAAGAAATGTTTTATATGAGTGGATGTTCTTTCGTCATTTACTTATGTGTGTTCCATATTTTCTTGATGGTATTTGTATGTGTTATGTGAGTAAAGGAGCTTTCTATATGTGAATATAGACTTTGAGCTATATTACATATTTGGGAATTTTATCATAATGTAGTGATTAAGTAGAAGACTTTGCACTACTGTTGATTTCTTTCTGTAGTTGATATATATATATATATATTGAATACTTTGAGCTGCAAGGTACTTTAGTTGTTAGGTCAAAGATATTATCTTTATCTACATAAGACTTTGTGCTTGTGTTGAGTTGGAGAAAAAAAGTTTTGATTATTGTATGTGATCATAGTTATTGTTGTAAGAAAATTATACCAAGTGAAAGGATACATGTTAATTATGAAAAAAAAAGACAATTATACACCTTGAGCTTAACTCTAGAATTTACTTTTTAAGTTGTTGGAAGTATCAAGTTCTATCAGGGAACCTCCCCTTGATGAGAGGAGAGACTTTGTCTCAACATAGTTGTGTGTGAAATATATATTTTGTTTTCAGTACGCTGGTGACAAAATATTCACCCAACAATTATACAAAGAAGTCATTAATAATATCAAGGGACAAGTATAAATCCTTATTATGTGTGGACACTAATGGCACAACCAAACACTCACATTAGGCATACCCACACATGCAAGACTCATGAGGAAGAAGGCATAAACAAGTCGAAGAACATATAATACACAACATTCAAAAGTGCAAGAATTGAGTCAATGCTAATAGGAAAGGAACAATACATCTTTTAGTTGCTACTCAAACTACTCTAGGACTAGATGCTAGAGAGCTAGTTAGGGAGTGTCATCAAAGAGCACAATGCATAGCTACCATGTGGAACCGAATGTACCCTCTCATACAGATGAGGATGATTGATCATATAAGTACCTCAACTCCTAGAGTAGGCTTGTCTTCCCAAAACACATCCTTAGCCTTTACAAGCACTCAAGGCATCTGAGGGTTAGTCATTATCTTGGTTAATTAATTACCCATTATTTATTAGTTTTCACTTCATTAAATGATCCCCACACGCGATAACCACATGCAAGCACTTTGGATTGGAGTCACATTGGGAGCCATTCTCATACCCTCTCTAGTACCTACATCTTAAGCTCATCACATTCACTGACGAATACGACATAAGACAATGCAAAATACAAGGCTTTTTAGAAATTTTCATAACACATAAACAATACATAAGTTTCCATAGTTTACTCATTTCAACATTCCTCAAATCAAATTATATTATATTACGTATTTTTAAATTCTCACATTTTCTCAAGCACATGGCACACAAAACAATGCAAAAAATAAAATTTGTCCAAAATTTTCAACATGAATCCCATTGACTTGTCTCAAAATCACACATGAAAACCCAATTCCCACATTTTAAAACATCCATAGACTCCCAAAACCTTCGAAATTTTCCAATTTCCATGAAACTCCAATTAAATAGCTTCAAATTTCACCAAAATTTAAATTTTTAAAAATAAAAAAATCGAAAAATACCCTTGTTACAAGTGCGGTTGCCATTGCACCAAAAGATTGACCTATTAATGTTCGATACAACCACTAGACTTATAGAATCCACAGGAGGTGGTTAAGCCATGTCACAAACCCGAGTGTTGCACTGCACAACACAAGGAGACCAAGGGCACACACCTTGCAACAATCCCCCCTAGTGCAAGTGAGGGGTTTGAACCCGCAACCAAGCACTAATACCACTTGTAACAAGTGTGATTGTTGTTACACCAAAAGCTCGACCTATTAATGTCTGATACAACCACTAGACTTATAGAATCCATAGGAGGCAGTTAAACCATGTCACAAACCCGAGCGCTGAGCTGCACAACACACAAAGACCAAGGGTGCACACCTTGCAACAATCCCCCCAACACAAGCGAGGGGTTTGAACCTGTGACCAAGCTCTGATACCACTTGTTACAAGTGTGGTTGTCGTTGCACCAAAAGATCGACCTATTAATGCCCAATACAACCATTAGACTTATAGAATCCACAGACACAAGGAGACCGAGGGTGCAAACCTTGCAACAACCCTTTGGTTCTAAAAGTTCCCAACACTACAATTTTAACACAAAATTGTCATTTTCACCATTCTATGAAAAACTAGGCATGATAATGGTATAAAATGGAAAATTCCCAAAAGTTGCTCAAAAAAAATAATCTACTCATTCAAATGAATTGGTTTAAACAAGGAAAATGCATCTTTTAATCATACAAATAATATGCAATCAACTAGAACTCAAAAGAATGAGGAATGAGGGAGCAATGAATTTCCTACCTCAAGATTGCTCCAAAATTGAAAATACAAAATCTCCAAGCGTGCTAAACAAGATCACAAATCCATGGAGCAACATGAAATCCTTCCCATTCCTATCCCATTGCAAAAAATATCATCCAATTCCATGCAGAAATGGCTTCCCAATTCAAATCCAAAAATTTAAGCACAAAGAGGCTTTCATGCTCTCAAAAAGTCCGAAATTGACGAAGTGTCAAATAGACTAGACATCCTTTATAAAACTCAATTGACTCTTCAAAATAAAATAATTAAATAAAAATTTAATTCTCATATTCATAAACTTGCCTCAATGAAATACATATTAAAATGAGCATAAATAAGCCCCATAAAAATATTCTCAAAATATTAAATAACCATTAAACCACCAAAAATATATCAACACTAAATAGATCAATAATTAAAACTTAAATTCCTCAAAATCCAAATTTAACTTTAATGATAAAATGCAATCAAAATGAGTACAAATAGGTCATATTTATACATTAAATAACCATAAAAACTCATAAACTCATTTCAACATTAAATTATGGAAAATTGTCATTTAAATAAATAAAACTCTTTTTTTTGTAATTTAATTCACAAGGAATATAAACTAGTACAAAATCACTTAAGGCACTCTTTATTGGGCATCCACATAGGGTTTAGCATTTCAAAATGTTAACAACCATGGTATTTGAGGTATAACATTGGTAATCACATAGGAAATTGTACTCAAATTGAGTATGACAGTTTAGAGCTAACAATAATAGGCCAATGTGACATCTCCTATATAACTATCATTAGGGTATGCTCAGACCTATGTAGCCAAGTGAAGTCGATGCCCAGTATCTGCAACCACTCAACACACATCAAGAGTACATGTGCATATATAGAAATAACTGAAGCACATACACTTTCTTAAACAGTGTCCAATACTACATATATTAATTTATTGCATTTAGCTTATTTAAAACACATTTTTATCTATCTCAACATGCATTTAATGCCACAATCACATTTAATCGACATCTAGCCAATAATTTAAACATCATTGAATTGAAGCATAATAAATTCATATATAAGATCATGACACATACATCACATGAATTATCATCACAAAAAGATACATCAATTCCTCATAAGGAACTTGGCACAATAATCGTGCACACATCTCAATGCAAGTAACATCAAAGGCCGACATGTTGATGGACATCATCTCAAACATGTAGGTGATCCATACACACCATGAGTCATAAAGGCACCACATACAGAGAAACACATTGAAATATGTTGGCATTTTTTATGATTATGTTGTGATTGTCATTGATGGACACACGCTTGCTATGAGATCACTTTTTGTATGTATGAGTTATGCTCAACCGGCATTTGTTTCAAACTGGTATTATGTTATAGTCTTTAGACTATCGATGTCTTGCAGAAAGTGTTTACCGATCTCAAGCAGCATGAGGAGCTCAAGCGGTTCGAGGATCTCAAGCGGAACGGAGCAAAGGAACTAGAAGCGGTAGTTATCATTTTTCCAGTCTTCATTTTTGTCAACCGGTAATCTGTTTAATAGTTAAACCAGTATTACTCTGAGTTACCAACCAGTAATTGATAAAGTTGTATAAACCGGTAATACTCTGTGATGAGTTACCAACCAATATATTTTTGTGATGAGTTACCATCCATCGACACTTTGACGGTGATTTTATGTCATGTTATCAAATGTGTCTAGATACAATGAACCTATGAACTTGCAATGTAATCCTATTGGACCGACATGAAATCAGATTCCTTTTAAGGACATCATGTCTAGGGTTTTAGTGTGTGTGTGTAGCTGTTAGGGTTTGTGGTGGTAGATGATTTCTTGTATGTGTGATCTGAACATAAAAGATCAAGTCTGTGTGTTGTAACAGAGTGTGGATTTACTGAAGACTGAAGTAATGTTGAAATGCATTAGCAATGAGCTATCATGGATCTAATTAAGAAGACTGTGTTATTTGCTAGATCATTCACTCGTTGATTACTCACATCTTTGACAAGTTAGAAACCCTTAACCGAGTAGGCCCAGAAAAGCCTTTGTAAATCCTCTAACAAGGTGATTCACATATGTGGATCTAAAATCCTATCACAAGGTAGTCTTTAATCAGACTAATCTCCTAACAAAGATTGAGATTCCTAACAGGATCTATTCTGGTAAAGAACATTGTATGACCTTAACCGGTCTGGTTACTATTCTGTAGATAGTTACTTGTGAGTTTCATCTCACCGTGGTTTTTCCCATTTGGGTTTCCACATCAAAATATCTTGTGTTATGGTGATTGTGCTTCTGTAGGTGAATGCCTTACTTGTTGTTTGGTTTGCATTTGTGTTTACCAGTTTGTTAGTTAAACTGTTATACCGGTTTACTACTAGACTGATAAAGTGTTTGAGTTCAGTATTTTTTGGTATACTAATTCACCCCCCCCCCCTCTTAGTATTCATCAATTGGTATCAGAGCCAACCTTTCTATAAGTCTAACCACTTGGAAAGAGATATGGGGGAATACACTATGAGAGAACTTACTCATCGACTCACTCAGACTGAGCAAGCCTATGATGAACTTAAAGTCAAATATAAGGCCTCTCAGGCAAAAAGAAGAGAGCATGCTCAAAAACTAATGGAGCTAACTGAAAACAGTTCTTCTGATGAAGCGGACATGGAAGCGCTAGTTCAAGAAGTTGAAAAACTGAATGAGTCCAGTGCCAACCTAAGAAGGGAACTTGAAGGACTAACAATCAAAATGTGTCAAGAGCTTGAGAACCAGAGGAAAGCTGAAGATCTGGTAAAAGACAAAGATCATGAGATCTCCAAGCTGAAGCAAGAGATCAATGCACTTACCGCTCATCTTCATGAAAATAAAATGGAAAAGGAAGAAATGCAAGGTGAACTACACATGGTTGTTTCTGAGAATGCAACCTTGAAGGAATCCAATGCTGCTATTACCAAAGAACTTACTAAGTCAAAGGAAATACTTGCCGAATTCAATAAGAGAACTGTCAAGCTAGAGCAGAAGCTTGAATCAGCTAAACCGATAAAGAATACCAATGGACTTGGTTTCTCTGAATATGAGGAAGGTGAGACCTCTGGAACAAAAGATGGAGCATCAAAGAAACAACCGACACCAAACGATAAAGGTAAGCAAAAGTTCAAACCTGTTTGTTTTAATTGTCTCAAGGAAGGACACACTGCTAATGTATGTAGAAGTAAGGCTTACAATAACTTTCCTTATTTTCTAAATGATAAGCCTAGACCCAATAGATTCAATGGTAATTGTTATGCATTCAACAAGTTTGGGCACAGAGCATTTGAATGTAGGTCTGTCATGCACAACACTAGAAGGTATCCTCAAAGGAGTAAAGGAGCTTTTTCTGAACCCTCTGGGAACCAGAACCCAAACCAGTTTAATACCTTTAATTATCAGTCAGGAAGTAGTGGCTATCAAGCGGCAACCGGATGGAGAGCAACCTATTTGATCTATCATGGTAACGGTCACACTATTGCAACATGCAGAAGGAAGAATGGAAACATGAACAATGGACCTTGGAGAGCACCTGGAATGATTTTCTATCATTGCAACAAACCGAGTCATACAGCAAGATTCTGCAGAACGAGAAAGAATATATCAGATGATATATCGGTCACTCCAGAAGGAAAGATAGATGTCGAAACCGTTCAAATGGATATGAAGAAAACTTGGAAGAAGAAGCCAAAATAAGTGATTCAAGAAGAACCGGTTTCTGCACCTAGTGTGGAAGTCACTGAACCAGCAAACTAAGCATCAGAAAAGCTTAGGGGGAGCAAACAGTGAAATATCTTGAACCCCCAGTTTACACCGGTAAGTGATACCTGTCAACTGGCAGAAGATCAGAAACAGTAAAAAGCAAATTAGGGTTTACGCCCTAATAGTGGAACATTTATTATGGTAGGTGGAGAACTTGTTTAAAAGGATTTTTCAAGTCATTTTTCACTTATCATTTCTCAAGCGAAGAAGTTTTTAAACATTGAGTGACTAAAAGCGATTTGGATTGCAATTCGAAGAATTTTCAAAACCTTAAAGAAGAATCGGAAGCGAATATCAATCGGTCAAGTGTAGAACACAAAGCGGTATTTCAACAACTGAAGGAGTGTGTGGCGAAGTGTAATTTGCAAGCCCTAAATTTTGAATTATGAAGGTATTTCTTAAATTTCTCTATTTATCATGGCTTCTGCATCACACTCTAGCTCTAGTGCACCAGTTGATCCAGTAGACTTCATTCAACAGAAGGCAAAATACAATGCCCTATCTCAAATACCCGCTGGTGTTATAGTGGAGGAAGACATTTCCGATTACATTGACTGTAAAATTGAAGACTTAGGATCTCTTGTGATCCATTCCCAGTTAAGTTTGTTCTGCGAGAAGGACAAGAAGATTAAACCGAAATTTAGCATCGTGGAAAAGAAGAAGCTTCACAATGCAGTCTATTTCCTTGAAGAGTTTTCAGATGATCACATCTGCATCATTTTGAGCAGAGTGCATGGTGATAAAATGTACTTAGAGTGGACACGTGACATCACACTGGAAGCGATTCATGTCGTCATCGGTTTCTGTAACGTCAGTGAAGTGCCAGCCCTAAGGAAGATCAGCAAGATGGAAATGACCAAGCTCACCGATTCTGTGAGTGATCAATGGGGAATGACCATCAATCCCATCAAGGACGATATGGTCAAATATGCCTGCATGGTAATAGGTTACCAGACATTTTATGCTAGCAGGATCAACTCTGTCTTTGATGCAGCGGTAAATGCTGCCTACTGGATGATCATGGAAGATGCATCATTTGACTTATGCACCTATATGCAAAGGCAACTTCTGGTGAACCTAAAGTTGATTAAACAGGACAATGCCTTGAGATTTAAGTTTGGACAACTATTGGTTGGGTTGTTCTTCTACTTCCAAGGTTACTTCCCAGGAGTCGGAGATATTTAGTGGTCTGCCGACCAACCGGTTACAAAGCAAATCAAGGAAAGCCTTCAAGCGGTTGGAACCGGTTATCCAGAAGTTCTGAACAAATACTTTGATGAGTTTAGACGCAAAATGAGCCAAAGAGTGAGAATATCAGGTGATGTTGTCAAGAAATATGAAGATGACATCTGCTTCACCATTAGAGTTGATGAGTGCATAATGGAGGCGGTTGAGCCTAGACAGGAAGAAGTGGAACTGATGGGATATGAGGTAATGTATGACATGCTAGATGGGTATGCCTCTACCCTACTCGCCTCGCCCCTTGATCCAAAGGCAAAGAGAACTGACACTTATTTGGAAGGGGTTACACCGGTTGAAGAGCTGTCAGTAAAGAAGGGAAAGGCAATGCCTTCAGTATCGACACTGGTTACCACAACAAGTCCCAAAGTGACCAAGCGGTCACCGGCAAAGAAGAAACCAGAAGTTGCACCCGCCAAAGTCTTTGAGAGAAAGCGGAAGACAAAAGACACCACACCGGACTCAGAGGACACTGTGTCTGAAGAACAACCTAAGAAGACTAGGCAAATGAGGTAAAAGACAAAGAATGAACCGGCAACATCTGCACCATTAAATATTGATATTTCCTCCTACAAACCTTTGACACATTGTCAAAGAACTATTAAGAATATTAGAAGAAAAGTACTTGGTGACTTGAAAGAGTGCTTTGATGATTTTAATGATGATGAAAAGAAGGAAGTTGAATAGGAAGTCATCAATCTTTTATGTATTAATGACCGGTGGCCATCAAAAATTAAGTCTGAGACACTTGATTCTTTGTATAATTCTTTAGATAACAAGTGGTGCATTGCCATAGAGAAGGAACATGAAATAAGAGAGGAAGTATTTGCACAATACTTTCCTGATGTGCCTAAAACTGAACTTTATGAAGTAGTGGAAAGATATAAGGGCCTCTTCTTCATGAGAAGAAGGAGACTCATGTTGCTAGAAGGAATAGTCCCAGAAGTGGTAAAAGATACCCACTCCCTTGCTCAATCCGCTCTAAAGTTGCATCAAGTGGCAGAAGCCAACCGGAAAGCTGAGCAAGAACCGAAAATCAGTCAATCGGATGAAGCATATGACAGTGAAGGAGTACCAGTCACTGATGAAATGGAACCTATTGATGTTGATGCCTTGAACGGTGAAGATGTTACTCCAGTGACACCCACTGAAGCAGTAGGACAAGAAAAACAGGCAGAGGAAGAGAAGAAGCAACATGAAGAAGGAAAGAAGAAACAAGCAGATGAAGAGGCAAAGAGAAAAGAAGAAGAAAAGAGGAAACAAGAAGAGGACAAGAGGAAAGAAGAGGAAAATAAGAGACAAGAGAAGGAAGTGGAAAAGCAACGAAAGGAAGAAGAAAAGAGACAAGAGGAAGAGAAGAAGAAGGAAGTGGAGAAGGAAGAAGAAAAGAAACAGGAAGAGGAAAAGGAGAAAGGAAGAAGGAGAAGAGGAAGCAGGAAGAGCAGAAGAGAAAAGAAGAGGAGAAGAAGAAGAAGGATGAGGACGAAGAGAAGCGGAAAAAGGAAGAAGAGAAAAGAAAAATAGAGGAAGAGGAGAAAAAGAAGGCATAAGAAGACAAGCTAAGAGCAAAAGAGAAGGAGGAAGTGGCGCAGAGCACTCAAGTGGAGACTCCAAAGGCAAGCGGTAGTCAAGCCAAACCGGCTAATAGTACCAGTCCCATTGACCTCCAATCTGCTAACGAATCAGAGCTGCTACAAAGCATTAAGCTTGCTCAAGAACACCTAGAGGTGATAAGGAGGAAGAAGGAGCAAGACGTGATCCAAGCTACGGTGGACACTCTTATTGGTTTGATACCCGATACCAACCTCCCTAGTACCAATTCCTCTTTGGTCCAACTGAAACTCTTATGCACAGTTGTGGAGGACCAGGTACAAAGCCTAGAAGAGGTTGTCGAAGTGCATGCCAAGAAGGAGAATCAAAAGGCTTTGAACACTACCTTGGTGAAAAAGTTACAAGAGCTCCGGTCCAATCTGTAGAAGGCACTGAAGGACATCAGAGATGCAATGGATGAGGGGAAATTGTTGCTCAGTAAGATATGTCTACCCCATCTATTCTGTGATGATGTGCTTGCCCAGAAAGACAAACTACAAACTGATTTGCAGACATTCATAAGCACCTTCAAAACCCCATATTATTCCTTTATCGCTTATGGGCAAACCGATCACCGGTTTCAACTTCAGGCTGCAAGAATTGACTTGGAGATGAGAAACCGGACCAAGGATTTGTAGGAACTCCAACTAGTTCTACTACCAAGACTGCAAATACTTCAGAAATGCTATCTCAATCTGGATGCCTTGACGGTTACTCAAGAGATGAGTACCTTGGACGCCATGGAGGAATAGGTATCCCAGACGCAAACGGAAAGTGAGGTTGCTACCTCATTGCTTGAGTCATGGTCCTTATCCATGAAGCAATTTATGTGGGACTTTAAATTGGTTTTTGACAAGTTTCACTCTTTATTGTCATAAACATTTATTCAGCTAATAGAAACAGGGGTTATTCAGCTGTATTTGTCATTGTTGGCAAAGGGGGAGAAGTATTCTGGTATTTAAAATTTTGATGCATGCTATGTATACTCATGTTTATCTCTGTAAGGAAGTAGTATACATTGTTTTTTCTGCAAAGGGATAGTGTATATGCTTAGGGGGAGTATTTTTTTGATTACGACATATTTTTTTTGTAAAAACACTTAGGCGTCAAAATTTTTCCTAAGTGTTTCCATCAATGCCAAAGGGGGAGATTGTTGGCATTTTTGATGATTATGTTGTTATTGTCATTGATGGACACACACTTGCTATGAGATCACTTTTTGTATGTATGAGTTATGCTCAACCAGTATTTGTTTCAAACTGGTATTATGTTATAGTCTTTAGACTATCGGTGTCTTGCAGAAAGTGTTTACCGATCTCAAGCGGCATGAGGACCTCAAGCGGTTCGAGGATCTCAAGTGGAACGAAGCAAAGGAAATAGAAGCGGCAGTTATCATTTTCCCAGTCTTCATTTTTGTCAACCGGTAATCTATTTAATAGTTAAACTGGTATTACTCTGAGTTACCAACTGATAATCGATAAAGTTGTATAAACCATAATACTCTGTGATGAGTTACCAACTGGTATATTTTTGTGATGAGTTACCATCCATCGACACTCTGACGGTGATTTTGTGTCATGTTATCAAATGTGTCTAGATACAATGAACCTAGGAACTTGCAATGTAATCCTATTGGACCGACATGAAATCAGATTCCTTTTAAGGACATCATGTCTAGGGTTTTAGTATCTGTGTGTAGCTGTTAGGGTTTGTGGTGGTAGATGAGTTCTTGTATGTGCGATCTTAACAGAAAAGATCAAGTCTGTGTGTTGTAACAGAGTGTGGATCTACTGAAGACTGAAGTAATGCTGAAATGCATTAGCAATGAGCTATCATGGATCTAACCAAGTAGACTGTGCTATTTGCTAGATCATTCACTTGTTGATTACTCATATCTTTGACAAGTTAGAAACCCTTAACCGGGTAGGCCCAAAAAAGCCTTTGTAAATCCTCTAACAAGGTGATTCACATTTGTAGATCTAAAATCCTCTCTCAAGGTAGTCTTTAATCGAACTTACCTCCTAACAGAGATTGAGATTCCTAACAGGATTTGTTCTGGTAAAGAACATTGTATGACCTTAACCGGTCTGGTTACTATTCTGCAGATAGTTACTTGTGAGTTTCATCTCACCGTGGTTTTTCCCATTCGGGTTTCCAAGTCAAAATCTCTTATGTTATGGTGATTGTGCTTCTGTGGGTGAATGTCTTACTTGCTGTTTGGTTTGCATTTGTGTTAACCAGTTGTTAGTTAAACTGTTATACCGGTTTATTGCTAGACTGATAAAGTGTTTGAGTTCAGTATTTTTTGGTATACTAATTCACGCCCCCCTCTTAGTATTCATCAAAATAGAGCATAGAATAATCACTCAGAAGAAAAATACAATCATAACATGTGCATCTCTAGATACATCATAAAACCAATGTGAAGATTAATATATATCTCATGGATGCAAATGGGAAGGGCACTACACATATCAATTATGTTCAATTACATCAATCTTCTCTTGGAGTGTCCAATATACATATCACCAGTGTTTACAATGCTCTTTTCAATATATAATAAAGCACAATGCTCTTGGAGTGTAATTACTATCTCCTGCAAACACAGTCACAAATATGGATACGCTCATACTTGTGGAGCCAGGCAGAGTCAATGCCCTATACCTACATCACTCGATAACACAAAGAATACATGTGCATATATAATGTAACTAAAATACATATCTAATCCTTCCACAATCGAGGTCACATACTAATGTGGCTAATCGCCTAATATCTCATCAAATCAATATAACATAATCAATGCATCAACATGAAATCACATCATTAGTATAATCAAAGTATCATCGTAATCATAATCCAAATGTCATCATATAACATCATGTCATAACATCCTATAAGCATCATGTATATATGATCGTCACTAAACCTGCATGTATAACCATCTATCAACATCAAAGTGATATTTACATGATCAAAAGAATGTAATTGTAAGCAAGGTGCACCACGTGGATGCCAATACAAAAAAATAGCATACACACAATCCATGTGTATCATATATAGCCAATAATGGGTCAAAATAAAGAAATGACAGAATGCAAACATGGGATGCATTACACTTGGGCACCCAAAATTTGCCATAAATAGGTAGGACAAATGCTCACACACACCTTATAGCTCTCATAAAATCTATCATAACTAATAGCACTTAAAACTGTAAGAGAATACATTATAACTGACTATTAATAGTTGACTCTCTTATAGAATGTCATTGCCCAACATGGGTTCCTCCCTTCTCCATGGGAAAAGGTGACTCATGAAACCTGATCATTATATCATAGAATCAAGTTCTTACACATCATAACTTGTCATAGGAATATGTCATTCATCGTAAGTTGTCATAACCTCTTATATGTTGCTTAAGATGTTGACGCGTGGCAAATAATCTCTACCACTAAGTGGGATGTGTACCTCCTCACGTGAGGACAAATACATCATTGGCACCTCCCATGTCACCTCTGAGCGTGACGACAACTCATCATGCCAACTTACACTAAAAGATGAAATAGGATGTGCAAGAAAATACAAATGTAGGCATAAATAAATATATTTAATAAATAAATTAATACTAGCAAATACTAAGGTTGAGACAAAATTCTCTATAGTATCACATGATAAAATAGATCAACAAACAAGGCACACATGCGTAAGGCCTTAGATTGTCAGTTCTACACATAAATTTTAATTGTGATAGTATGTGCTTTAAGTGAAATACACAATACAACCCTAAATACTAAGGTTGAGACAAAATTCTCAACAGTATCACATGATAAAATAGATCAACAAAACAAGGCACACATGTGTAAGGCCTTAGATTGTCGGTTCTACACATAAATTTTAACTGTCATAGTTATGTGCTTTAAGTGAAATACATAATACAACCCTAAATCATTGTCATGGCTTGTCAAAAAAAAAGAAAATGATCTCTAGTTTTCTTTTAAGTGTTTTGATATCTTTACCATAAAATGCTTATAGATTTCAAAAGGTTTTCTTTAAGAGTTTGACAAAAATTTTAGAGGATTTTCTTCCTTTGCGAGATTTAAAATCATTGTTTTAAGCACAATATGGTATATCTATGATTTTTCCACTCTCTGAAATTATAATTATGAAGATTTGTTTGAATTTTTTTGTGAAGTATTCTAATAATCTTATTTTGAATATTAGGTTAGGGTTTTATACCTTGGATAGGTTGATATATTTGTACATTTACATGAACTTTGAAGGTAATTATGAGGAACAACAACAATATACTAGTCATGGTGACAAACTCTAGATGTTGTTAAGGAATAATGCTTGCATCCAATCTCTCCCTTTGTTATATAAATTGGGAATGAACTTGGAAATGTCATCTCGAGGAAGGAGGATAGGTTTGGTTCTGCAATGGTTGGGGTTAACTAACACTTTCCACTCCTAATAATATCTTGAGGAAGCATGATGTAAGATGATAATGCTATAGAGAATCTCTCTATGATGGCAAGTTTGTATGCATGTGGAGCTATCACATGACATGGTTGTACCTAAATAAATGATTTCTAACATTCCTCAAGGAGTGATTATTATATTATACAACAAGATTAAAATAAGGTTATGTTGTCTTATTGATATTGTTGGTGATTTTTCTTGCTCCCCTTAACTCTAAGGACTTCATCATGCTTCAAGCGAGGGAAATAAACCTTCAACATCGACTTGAACTATCGACAAGCCAAGGGCAAGAAAAACACAACAGAAACAAGGCTTTATTAAGCCTTCTTCACTTTGAGCTCTACCAAACTCAAGAGGGTATTCCTATTAAAGATTAACACATCTAATATATTTTCCAATGCATTACAATTCCATAGTTTTGCAATTTGGTAAATACTTCTCAGTTATATAGGGGATTTTTTATGTATACAATTAACATATATCCCTGATCCCATTATCCTTAAGGTTCGACTGAGAAATCAACTGCCCAACGATACAAGGGGATATCAAGCACACACTTAGAAAGAAAACCCCCTTCCACTCCAAGAGAAAGAAGGGAAGAAAGAGGATTTGTTTAATTTGATGATTCTGAGGCATCTTTAAGGCAAAAAATGCAATCAAGTGCAGATCTATGGGAACAAAGTCATACCCACAAAACAGAAACACACCCACATTCGTAAAACAACTCAAATTAGGGAATCTCTTCTATGCTAATGCCTGACAATAACATGATTCTAGTAATTTATTGCACTCATCCATTCTTGTTAATCCTGTAAACATTGCATAAACCCATTGCAACTTGCTGACAGAATTTAGCTCCTTCCTTGAAGGACACCCATAAGCATAATTACATAGTGATAAAAAACAAATATCAAGACAAGCCAATATATCCTTAATATACTTGCTTACATGAATTCAGGAAAATATACAGGAGATAGGGTATACAATAATTTAAAATATTCATTTCATTACTAACTAATGTTTACAACATGGAAGCTATGTCTTCCTTCTTTGCAGTATTACTCGAGGACCCTAAACTAGCAAAAGACTGCTACTACCCACCTAGAGATGTGAAAACTTTCAGACCCCCATATACAACCTTGGAATTCCTTTTATAATAACAAGGAATGCACAAGCCTCAAGCCGCTTACAATTGGCTCTCTTTTCTTTTGACACGTCATGCAACCCATACATAGAAAAGAGAATTTCCTACCGGTAGAGAACGAGACAAAAGGTCATGTGCATCCAAGACTACTCTAGCAGAGAATACTATTGTTGTAACTTAACTGTTTTGGGTCATGCCACCGTCGGGTTGCAGATGTCTCAAAGGAGGCATGCTTAGGACCGTTCCAACTAGAAGAGGAGCTCCACGACAAAAGAAGTGGAGCATCCCCAAAACTAAAGGAGGAGCTAACGGTTCTAGACTGGAAGCCATTCAAGTGGAAAGAGGAGTTGAAAGAGAAATGTTGTAATTAGAGGGGGGTTACAGCTTCCATAATCACTCAAGCTCAAAAAAATGTTGCATCTAAACCATCCACCCCTCTTTCGTTGTTATTTTCCTTTCCTCTTCCTCTGCCTCTTTCCTATTTGGTGGTGAAGGGGAAATTTTGGATAACCCTTGAAAGGTTCCTTGCAACTGAAAAGGGCTTTCAAACCCCCTTTGGTTATCCAACTGATTTTCAAAACCCCTTTGGTTATAAAACGACTCAATGGAATATTCTTCACCCCGTATCACAAAATTTGCACTTAGAAAACACACAATCTTGTTATGGGGATGACTGCTTCATCTTTGCAATCACTCTCAAACAATCTTGTAGAATGATCTCCATAATCTCAATCGATTGACATGCAGACTGTTGTATTTATAAAGATACTTGTGAGCTCTAAAGATAGCCTATCCTTATTTATTCTTACATGCAATCTATCTATTCAACTTTATGCTTTAAAACTCCTTTCATACCTTCCAACCACCAATTCAGAAAAAACTCAACTATCCGTACTCATGCAATCTAATTCGTCGCCTCTCTGAATTCCTTATTTATGCAGCCCACAAAGACTTCTCGATCACTCATCTCGAGTTTATTCTGAACAAGCGATTTTGTTGTGATTTCATTGTCCTTTGATCACAAAGCTCATGCTTCGAAGCTCCTTGTCTTCTAATTCACTCGTGCCAACTTTCTTTCAATTACTGGGTTCACAAGTTGATTGGACATTGGTCTTAACACCTATCAATTTCAATGGCAATAATTCAAATTTCACAATTAATCATCCCTCTACTTGGGACTCACTTAAGCTTATCCATCCGCCTTGTCGCGTGCCAAGTTGACAACTCAGAACCGAGTCCCAAGTGGTCCCATTACAAAATTTCAGCAATTACCCCTCTTGGTACTCGCCCAGATGGAAGAAGGAACTCGCCGAGGCCCGAGCCTCTGGTCCATGTGGCACAACTTGGGACTCGACCAAGTTGAGGAGAAGCTTCCACTGAGTGTTGAGCTCCCTCTTGGGACATCACTATGCGACCACACTTCAACACCTCATCTTTGTTTTGAAATAATGTTGCTTTCTTAACAAATTACCGATTGTACCATATAGACAAGGAGTTCAGGGCCGGTTTCTGACTGATGCTAACCCCATCAGATGATAACTTATCCTACTAATGAATGGGGCAACAGGTCAATGATAAAAAAGATCATACCCACCAATCTTTATTTAAAATTTATTGGGACTTTGATGTTCCTCAATGAAGTCTAAATTGGGACTAACAGTGGCTCTAGTTGGGGATGCATGCCCCTTGTGAGCATGGCATGAATTCAAATCTATGGGATCAGACTAGGTGACTTATCCGTTGGGTTCATAGTCACTGCATGCTGAGCTTTCAAAAATCAAATCTCAACCTTGCTTGGTGGCCCCAGGCCACCCAAAATGTAGAATTGAAATTTACCTCTATCAAATGTCTGATTCTCATCGTACCATACTATGATCAAATTATGAGAATCATTGGAAAGTGTGTAATCATACATTTTATCAATGACACCATCCATCCACTTACCACATTCAATCTTTAGGATTTTCAAAAGATTATGCACATACTAGAAACATGTTGCAATCTGAGATATAATTATCGTACACACAAAGCAATGCACAATCATCTTTGATGTGGTATTCTTCATCCCCCATATTTCTATCATGTTCCACAAGAATTTCACCCAATTGAAATGAAGAATTGAGCCACTTATTTTACACTATCATGCCAGCATCATTATATCTAACTCCCTAATAATCCTGCACATAGCTCAAGGTACTTGGATGATTATCAAACTGTAAACCACACAGTGATCTCTCAGATATATAAAAAGAAAAGCACTCATATGTTGATTCCTTGTGTGCAAACATTTATGATGCATTATCAAGGCCTGATTTAGACTTTCCATCTAGGCTCATTTCCTCAGTCATGAACTCGTAAGAAGGCTCCAACAATTCTAAAGACAATTCATTACACATATATTCAACACAATAATCTTCCTGGTGTGAACTTCCACTACAAGCAACTCCATCAATATCATCAGTCTCCACTTGACTGGACATCAACTCCACATGGTTAGCAACATTTAGATGTTTCACATTTTGACTCATAACTATGTCATCAATGTTCACTTCATACATGAATACCTCCATTTTTTAGTCCAACATGTAATCAAATTTCTCTCCCAAGTCATAAGGTAATTCTTCATGGAGAGTTTCATAGGTTCACTCATACAAATATAAAAACTCAGGGTCTAGAAATCTCTCAAGGTTACTAATATATCCCATGGATAATGAGATAGATTCCTGATCCACATGATTAGCATAATGTTCATTTGGATCAACCATTATTAAACATGCATTGTCAAACACTCTTATATCAACATCATCCTCATGTATAATGACTGGTTGCATGCCTATTTCATCCAAAGCATCTTGATCAATTAAATGATCTACATTATGACTGTCTTCACAATTAGGGATGGCCTGAAAGGATTCACTATATTTCCATTGATTATAAGCATTATAAGAATAACCATCACATTCAGATACTACAAATGATTCCATTTCAGATAAGTCATTATAGACATTAGGACAATAAACATTATTAATCTCATGATGAAGTGAAGGCACACCACAAGGCTACAAATGAACTACTGCTGGTGTAAATTCTTCACTCTTGGCAATCCTTCTTGCTCCGATGTCGATCAATGCTTCGATATGTGCTAGTGAGTCAAGAATATTTGCACGTTGCTAATCAATGGTTTGAAACTCAACTTGACCTGAAGGCTGCTCAAATGCATTTGACACTGAAACGTGGGGTATAGTTGTTGATTGAAACATATTTGCTTCATCCATGTTCATTCCATCACTCAATGATCCATGAATAACATTTAAAAAACCATTACCAACACTTTGAGACGAAATACACTTTGGGGCAGCAGGTTGGTAATTATTAGGAATGTCATTATTAATATTTGAATTGCACTTTTCACTTGCATATGACACCCTTTTCTGAGGTTTGAGTTTTCTAATCATTCCATACTTGGAAACCATTTCAATGTTCATTGCAATTTGAAAAGCCTCATGCAAACTTGTTGGGTCTTCATTCCTTAATCTGTAGCTCATCTTCTTATCAAATGCACCCAGATACACCACTAACGCCATTGCATCCTAAGGTCTACAACTCTCAGGGATCTTCTTCAATGCCTTCATAAATATTTGGTTAAACTCAGGAACCAATTCACCATTCCTGATATGAACATCCATAAACTCATTAATGACTGAAAACTCACATACTCTTTCAGCAAATTGACCATTGAAAACTAATTTGAATTCATCCCAAGTACTGATTGATCCTGATGGCAAATTTAAAAACCATTCCCTAGCATCATCCTTCAAGGATTGCACAAATAAACTAATGATCACATCTTCATGATCCATTTCATAATCATGCATTAGGTTGTTGAATCTTTTAAGATCCTTGTCTACTGATTCATTCTTTTGTCCTTTAAACTTGGGTATTTTATCTCTGATTCCAGATGGTATGACATTGGGAAAACCAGGGACATGACTTAAATCTATGGGCTTATATCTCTTAACTTTAAAATATCTTTGCATCTTACACAATGGAGGTTGATTACAAGCCATGGTTGCACTTGGAACCATATTGGGATAAATACATGGAAACATCATCATATGCTTTTACACTTTCATCTCATTCTGAGACCTAACAATAATCCTTCCCTAATCCAGTGCTTTCTTTCACCTAATAGGGAGCTTTGCTATTTCATGAAAAATTGAGGAATACCTGGAATAAATTGCAGCAATTGTTCATCTTCTTTCTTAACTAAAAATTTGAAGATCTTCTTCACATCTCGGGTTCATTTTGCATAAGTCGCCACCTCCTTCGTAAAGGAAAAAACTTCAAACGGCTGGAAGCCATTTGAGATACATTTTCATTCTAGGTTTCTCACAATAGCAGAGTCACACATTCTTCTTCAAATTAACTGCAAATAAAACTCTTCTAGGTCTGAAAACTCAAGATCTGAAATAAACTTTCAAATTCTTCAACTTCTTGACTCCTTTTAATGGATTTAGCAAGTTATCACCAGAGACTTTGACTCATTCATCCCCAACAAAGTCGCCATTTCTGTTAGTGATTTTTCTTGCTCCCCTTAACCCTAAGGACTTCATCATGCTTCAAGCCACGGAAATAAACCTTCAGCATCGACTTGAACTATCGACAAGTCAAGGATAAGAAAACACAATAGAAACAAGGCTTTATTAAGCCTTCTTCACTTTGAGCTCTACCAAACTCAGGAGGGTATCCCTATTAAAGATTAACACATCTAATATGTTTTCCAATGCATTACAATTCCATAGTTTAGCAATTTGGCAAATACTTCTCAGTTGTACAAGGGACCCTTTATGTATACAATTAACATATATTCATGATCCTGTTATCCTTAAGGTTCGATTGAGAAATCAACTCATGCAGTGCCCATCAATTCAAGGGGATATCAAGCACACATTTAGAAAGAGAACCCCTTGTCATTCCAAGAGAAAGAAGGGAAGAAAGAGGATATCAAGCAAATCTATGGGAACAAAGTCATACCCACAAAATAGAAACACACCCACATTCGTAAAACAACTCAAATTCTAAGGGAATCTCTTCTATGCTAATGTCTGACATTAACATGATTCCATTAAGTCACTGCACTCACCCATTTTTGTTAATCCTGTAAACATTTCATAAACCCATTGCAACTTGCTGATAGAATTTAGCTCCTTCCTTGAAGGACACCCACAAGCATAATTACACTCTGATAAAAACAAATATCAATATAAGCCAATATATCCTTAATATACTTGCTTACATGAATTCAGAAAAATATACAAGATACAGGGTATGCAACAATTGAAAATATTCATTTCATTACTAACTGATGTTTACAACATGGAAGCTATGTCTTCCTTCTCTGCAGTATTACTCAAGGACCCTAAACTAGCAAAAGACTGCTACTACCCGCCCAGAGATGTAAAAACTTTTAGAACCACCACATACAGCCTTGGAATTCCTTTTATAATAACAAGGAATGCACAAGCCTCAGGCTACTTACAATTGGTTCTCTTTCCTTTTGACACATCATTCAACCCATACATAGAAAAGAGAATTTCCTACCGGTAGAAAACAAGACAAAAGGTCATGTGTGTCCAAAACTACTTTGGCAGAGAATACTATTGATGTAACTTAACTGTTTTGAGCCGTGCCACCATTGTGTTGCAGATGTCTCAGAGGAGGCATGCTTAAGATCGTTCCAGCTAGAAGAGGAGCTCCTCAGCAAAAGAAGTGGAGCATCCTTAAATCTAAAGGAGGAGCTAACGGTTCTAGACTAGAAGCCATTCAAGTGGAAAGAGGAGCTGAAAGAGAAATGTTGTAATCAAAGGGGGGGTTGCAGCTTCCATAATCGCTTAAGCTCAAATAAATGTTGCATTTGAACCATCCACCTCCTTTCGTTGTTATTTTCCTTTCCTCTTCCGCTGCCTCTTTGCCATTTGGTGATAAGGGGAAAATTTAGATAACCCTTGAAAGGTTCCTTGCAATTGAAAAGGCCATTCAAACCCCGTTTGGTTATCCAACAGATTTTCAAAACCTCTTTTTAGTTATAAAACGGCTCAATGGAATATTTTCCACCCTATATCACATAATTTGCACTTAAAAAACGCACAATCTTATTTTGCGGATGATTGCTTCATCTTTGCAATCACTCTCAAACAACCTTGTAGAATGATCTTCATAATCTCAATCGATTGACATGCAGACTATTGTATTTATAAAGATACTTGGGAGCTCTAAAGATAGCCTAACCTTATTTATTCGCACATGCAAGCTACTATTGAGCTTTATGCTTTAAAACTCCTCTCATACCTTCTAACCGCCAATTCAGAAAAAACTCAACTATCTGTAATCATGCAATCTATTTCGCCGCCGCTCTAAATTCCTTATTTCTGCAGCCTGCAAAGACTTCTCAATTTTGAACATGCGATTTTGTCGTCCTTTGATCACAAAGCTCATGCTTCAAAGCTCCCTGTCTTCTAATTCACTCGTGCTAACTTTCTTTCGATTATCGAGTTCACAACTTGATTGGACATTGGTCTTAACACCTACCAATTCCTATGGCAATAATTCAAATTGCACAATGAATCATCCCTCTACTTGAGACTTGTTGAAGCTAATCCATCTACCCCACCGCGTGCCGAGTTGACAACTGAGAAACAAGTCCTGAGTGGTCCCATTACAAAATTTCAGCAATCACCCCTCTTGATAGTCGCCCAAAGGCTCGAGCCTCTGATCCACATGGCACAACTCGAGACTCAACAAAGCTGAGGAGAAGCTTCCACAGAGTGTCAAGCTCCCTCTTGGGACATCACTATGCGACCACACTTTAAGACCTCATCTTTCTTTTGAAATAATGTAGCTTTCTTAACAAATTACCAGTGGAACCGTATAAGGAGTCAAGGGCCGGTTTCTGAATGATGCTAACCCCATCTGACGATAACTTATTGGGACTTTAAGTTCCTCAATAAAGTCTAAATTGGGGCTAATAGATATCTCTATGATTGAGGATCAGGTGATATTAGTTATATATAATTGTAATGGCTTGTAGGGAAGAGTTGTTTTTTAAGTTCTTATGTAAGATTGTGAAAGGTAATATTGTACAAAGTTTATATTCTTCAAATTTCTTCAATTTTAACCAAAAGGGTCTATTAGATTTATTCATTTAAGCATGTTAATTGTATTGTCCATATGTTTGACCCATTGACTATTGTTGAATGCCATCTAATTAATGTTAGTATTAAATACATAAAAAATTATGAGACCTCTCATCTTGCAAAATTCATTTATAATTTTTTATAAAAATTAGTAAAGGATGTTTACATTGAATAATATGATAACTAAAATATATCCTTGAAGTTGGATAATATCATGATGGCAAAATTAATTTATGAATCTTAATAAAAATTAGTAAAAGATGTTTACATTGATTAACAAGATAACCATACAATAATGTCTATGACTATCATTGCAAATTTAAATTATAAACTATAATAATAAGATCAATCAAGGTGTATCCTATGAATATGCTTGTCATAAGATTTTTAAGATTTTTTATATGCATGTGATCCATGTATGGTAAATGTCATAGTCATAATAGACATTCATTTCAATGTGAATAATTATCTTGCCATCTGAGGGCAATTACCTCAACATATGCTTCCTCATTCAACCTAATCATTCCAAGAAAGCATGATGCCACATTTAAAAGGCATCAAAAGTTATGTTTTTTCCTACCAAATGATGTATCCACATGACCCAACTTTGTTCCAAGTGCTACACTAGGAGTAGTAAGAGCCCTCACATAACCAATCACATTATCTCATTATTCAACCTTCATCACTTCCACGATCTCATTTGTTGAAACATGAAATTACATCACTACAAGCATGCCCGAGTGCTTCTCTTTTAGATACGGCATTGAGAAAGTCAAAAGCGTCTCATAGCAGTTTTAATTTTGGTTATAAAAATTTGAACTCAAATATTTTTAATAATTGAAAAAATTTATTTTAATATTTGTTGTTTTTTGTATTATTTTTTAAAACATTGTTAAAAATTATAAAAATTGATGTCACATTTTTTAAAATTAAATTGGCATAAATTAATTTATTTATATTTTTTGCTTCTTTTATTATTTATAAAAATAAGTATAGAAAACTTAAATGAACAATATTTTAAAAATATAATTTAAATTATATTTGACATAATTTCCATATTAAGAAATATTAAATATCTTAATATTTTTTATGCTTCGGCCAGATCTATCATTTATATTGTAAGAAATATCATTTATATAAATTTAAATTGACGATTTCTGGATTTGCCTGATTTCGACTGTGTGACTTTCCCATAAAGAAGATCATCAAAATCTCAGAGAAAAAACCCCCTCACCGAGAGCTCACATAAATAGATTACAGATTCGAATATCTTAAGGAAGATCAATGATTCAATGATGGATCAACTATTATCCATCCACCCCTTACCAATTATCCATCCACCCCTTACCAACTGAACTTAAGAATTCTTAAATCAAAATCCTTAACTAAAATAAAAGCACTACACAAAACCTTCAGGAAGTTTCGTGCCTTCAAATAAAACCTGAGTAATATTAGCCGAACAAGAACAGAAAATAAAGCAGGAAGACACAATACTGAGAATCGGTTAAATCTCAGCACCAAAATATTGATCCTAATCGCTGATTATCAAGATGACTTCTACCTAAACAGAAAACTACTAAATTAAAAGCACAAGCACAGGATATTTGAAACCCTAATCTTGAAACCGGCGATAATAGCACGGACGAGAAAAAAGGACAAGAAACCAAAAATACCTGAGCAAGTAGGGCAAATAACTAAAAATACCTGAGAGAAGGCAGAAGATATAGGAAAGGAAGGGGATGCGTAGAGAGGAGGTCAGGTATGGGCGGTTCAGGCAAAAGAATAGCAACCAGAAGCAGAAACAGAAGCAATCTTTTACCGAGTCGCCCACACTTCACAGCCTGCTTCTACATCACATCACCTCCAATGCCCCTCTTCTCTTCTCTTCTCCACTCCACTCGCCTTCAGATCCGATGCTCTTTCTTTCAAACGCTACAACCAAATTTATAGAAAATAAAGTTAATCAGATGCCTTGTTAGAAAACGGAAATCCCTAATTCTCTGCCTTGCCTTTCCCTCCAACGAGGAAAGTAGACAAAAAGGAAAAATCAATGAAATTTTTATCAAACCCTAAAATCAACAACCGCGTGTCCGCGTATGTCGTACGCGGCAGTGGAATTTACTTACAAAATATTACTGTCTAGTTTTGATAACGATCGCGCCACGTCGAATGGAAGGAAAGTATTCATTTTTTATTTTTATTTTAAAAAAAATATGAAGTAATAATAACTTGCACGCGAAGTTTTTAATTTTAATCGCTCTTTGGATTTTTTTAATATCTTCTAACCTAATAAGTTTTAGGCTTTTTCTTTTTTTTACTTTCCCTTTTTAATTTTATATCCAGTTTAGTAGACTTGGACTGCTACCTTTTACCTTACAATTTGTGTTAATTAGTCGTTACACAAAATGTTGATTATAGATTATTAGTCTATTTTTAATTGAGATTATAGTTTATGAGTATTTAATAATCAATGTCTTCTATATTTTTTTTGAAAGAAAACATTTTTTAAAATTTAGTTTAAGAAAATTTAATAAATGTATATACATGAGTATCATTAATTTATACCAAATTGCTTAATAAGTTGACACTAATAATATATGATTTATAATATTGATTAAATGTATTAATATTATAGAAACAAAGATGTTTAGTTCTATAACTAAAGATGGAGTGATTCAAATGAATGCTTTGAAAGCTATAAAGCCTTGACATCTAAAACAATTGATAGTGATCTAGTATTCATCTTGGAATCAAATTTTCACATTGCCTTTGTGTAAGGATGAGTTTAAAATCACGAATCTCGCATGTACCTACAAACTTTTACTATGTGATTTGCAAACTTTTTTTCATCACTTTGTCAAATTTTCCCTTACTTCTATGCCTCTTGGTATCTTAGGGTTAGTGATATTTATAAATACCTTAATAGGGCAATCACTATATCACAAGGGGACATTTTATCCTAGTTCAACAATATAAAATGTGTATGAATGATTAAAAAACAACACTCTTCAGTCATGCATATGTTCTAGGATGTTCGTGTAGGCCCAGATTCCCTTTAGTGCACTCACTGAAATGCGTAAAGTGGATGATAATCAAATATTGATTCATGATTACTTGATGTGATCAAACATGTAAAAGTGTAATGAGTGTGTTGGATGCCTTTAATTATAGGGACATACAAACATATCACACAAATTTGTGTTTGGTAAGAGGGAAAGGTAAAGGTGGGAGTCAACTAAATTTGAATTTAATATTTTTTAGTTTGGGCAAAATAAATTCACAACCATGAGGATGACCTTGCAATCACAAACTTATCTTACATGGAAGGGATCCACGTGTGTATGAGAATATGTGTGTGCATAAGTGTAATGAATAAGTGGATACGTTAAATGTGTGGGAATGTGTAAACATATAGATGGAGACGAGGAGTAAGTGTAGAGGAATATGTCAAATGAGTACGTAGATAACATAGGACAAGGGACATGGCTTTACACAAAATTGCATCATTTTTTATTTTAGTCTATGACAACCTTAAGAACCCTGGCATTAGAAATAATAGGCTTCTTATCACTATTGGTACTAAAACCCTACCTACAAATTTTTGTCATCATAGACAAAGAAATTAAGTATAACATATTTTTATGATGGTATTCAATTCATAAGATGGAGGCTATCTCCTCTACTATATTTCAAGGGATTCATCTTATCTACCTTGGTCAAGTTCACTTGTCTTAATCCTTTAAAAACCTGAGAGTTGAACATGCTAGGAAGAAATTCAAGTCGACCCAAAACCCTGAGCCCTACACTATGTTGGCACCCCATTTTGTTGTGTCTCAATTTTGCCCTGTTTTACCTTAAAACTTTGCCTTTTGCCTTTTATTTCACCAATTGTTGATAATTGATTTGAGATATCCTAATTGACTCCCCTAAATGTAATTTTATACATAAAATATATAACAATCTTGAAATCTATGCATTGTTGGTGTTTTCCCATTGTTTTCCTCGATCTTGGTGTGTTTGTTTCATTTTGAACTATTGTGGTTTCCCATACATTTGTTCCTACTTTCAACATCCTTTATCCTCCATGTCCAAAAGTTGTCAAATCCCAAGTATTTTATTGTAGGAGTTTTAAAGTTTTGCATCTCTTGATACAATTCCTTTAGTGACATCCTCAATAAATGAAGTTCAAAGGTTATAAAGGCTTAAGTGTTGTATTGTCAAATTTTTAAAGTCTTGCATCCCTTGATATTATTCTTCTACATTCTCAAGCCTCAAAGCTTGAAATTTCATTAAAATATTGTCCTTTGCATCCACTAGACTTTTAGACTTCTTCATCCACCCATCCCTCGATATTTGTTCCTTCAACCCCTTTATTTCTCGATGTTTTGATCCTTGACATGTGTTAAGAGTTCATCCTACCCCCTAATATTTCTAGGTCCTTAATTGATTTTATCTATGTAACGTATCAAAGTCAAACTTTCAACCATTCCCTATTTAGATACCTTTTTCCAACCACCATGTCAATGATCCAAAAATCTACCAAATTCTTATGAAAATTTCTCAATTGTTTACTATCCTATTAGAGTTTTAGATCCCTCCATTCCTATCAAACTTATTATCTCGATCACATTATCCCCAAAATTCTAATGCCCTAACATTTCCCTCAATCCTCTTCGAAATTCTTCTAGGTCTTTCAAACTATTAGATTATCTTGTTGCATCTCGTGGTAGGTATTTCAATGGAGATTTGATGTTCTATTCATATATGCTTTGCCAAAATATCACAAGTGGGTGTGCATATTTCCTAGGTCCAGTCAATATGCAAACCAGGTTGAGCCCAAAGGTTTGATAGTCCAACAAAGTATGATTGTTAATGATTTACATTATGATATTTAAGGATTTATACTCCTCTCTCATGGGAATAAAGATAAGGTTAGGCACGATGTTGTGATGTCTCGACGAAGCATACAAGGATGATTGATATGTAAGGGTAAGATCTCATGATAAGGATGTTGACACTTGTATATTTTTCAAGAGGCATTTCATGGGATTTTGAACACCAAATGTAGTGGAACTGAGTGCATTAACTTTCCCACCTACTTGTTGTCACTCATCAACCATCTTACCCTCCTTTTCTAAGCACCATTAATGCAACAAGTGATTCCTACTGATAATAAATGGGATCCCATATTCCACCAATACAATAAAGACATTATTGGGCATGTTTCTAAGTGTACAAGTGATGGAAATCAGTGTTAGGAGGACATGGCCATCACTTGTGGTTACAATAAATTGCTAATTTTTTTAAGGGCCCCATACAAGTCCACTGTTGGAAACTTGAGTTGTGTTGCTTATGTTGTAATTGATATCAACATATTTGGAGTTGTTATTGATGTCACTCTATGTGGTGTGGATGTTGTTGATGGTCTAAAAATGAGTATTCGCATGTTGCTATGTTGTTTTATGGTGAAATTGAGTAAGTATGAGGTGTTTTCGAAAGGCTAGTGTAGTCAAAGTTACAATATGCAGGAAAGAGTATTTAAATGTCTTCATGGAAGAATGCTTTGCATTCCTATGGTTATTTATACTCATGGCCTGTGATTTTGGATATAATGTCGATGTTATGTCGATGTTGTACTATCATATTTTCAAGTTCTCAGTTGCTTAGATGGTGTAGTTGGTTGTGGTAGTTTGTTGATAGTGAGGTTGTGTGTTAGGACTGGTCTAGAGAATGCTTTGCATTGCTTTGCTATGGTGATTCAAGTGTTGTGGCTTGGAGGACATGTTTATATGGTTTGTTTAGTATTCCTATTTAGATTTCTAGTGTTGGTTTGTTCAACAAGTGAAATTATTTTGTTGTGTGTTCAGTGTTATCAACTATGTTGGTCTCTGATTGACTCAGGTGGTGTATCTTGTTTGGATAATACTTTTTGTTTTGATATGCATTAGAGGTTGAGTTACAATGTTGATATGGATCTCACTGTGGTATGTGTAGATCTACATTGAGTATTTTGCATTGGTGGATGTTTTGGGGCCGACTAGTTAACGTGTTTCATTATTGTTCTACATGTTACAATTAATGTCGACTTTGATGGATGTTATAGCATGTGTGGTTCATTGGAATTGGCTTTGAAATATGTGTTGAGATATTTTTGGGTCCTCTTTATCTCCTAGAGTGAATCACATTGTGTATTTCTGGTCTGAGATTTGTGGTCAACTTAGTCGAGGGTTTCAGTGTATAATCTTGTATAAATAGAAAAGTGGATGCATGATTTGGTGTGTGGATTGTTGTGAGTTTGATGTGAATGATATGCAAGAAAAAGAAGTGTGAATTATAGTTCATGATGATATTTGATTATCATATCTTTAGTGCGACAGTGTGTTGAGATAGTGAATGAAATCATAGATGTTTGTCATGATATTGTTCACTTGACATAGTGGTTCAAAGACAGTTTCATGATCAGGAGATCTTGTTCATTATAATTCATTATTCCTTGTACCTACCGAAAGAAAATGAGTCCTTTGGCAACTTGTGCAGCTCTTTGTATCTGTCTTGAGATTGTGTGTCTCGGTATTGCAAGTCATTTGTATAGTGCCTTAATTTATCTAACAAGGTGTAGTGAGCTCCTTGGCCTTAAGCCCAAAACATTGTAATAAATTATTCATATTGTGAGTGTGATTCTCACTGTGGTTTTTCCCTTCTTGGGTTTTCCATGTAAATCTGGTGTTCTTGTGTGTGTTGTGCTTCATGCTTTCATGCTTCAGGTTTGGAGAGATAAGTTGAATGTGGTTTAAAGTTTAAAGGATTATAAGTAAGTTGTTTTAGGGTCTGGACTGATTCACCCCCCCCCCCCCCCCACCTCTTAGTCCCATGGTGTTTTAAATAATTGGTATTAGATTTAGGTTCCTATGAGGTAAGCTTAATCGCTTGAGGGAGGTCCAAGATGGTGCAAGATGTCTATTTAAAGGCATTGAGGTTTGATGGTACAAATTACTCTACATGGAAGTTGTGGATGGAATATCATTTGAAATTTCTACCACTTGGAATATGGGACATTATCAAGACTGGTTATATTGCTCCACAAGGTGCTCCAACTACTCCGAATGAGGTCAATAATCATGAAAATATTGCCATAAAAAAATACTTATCAGTAGTTTGAGTGACACAGAGTTTTTCAAGATCAATGGATGTACAAGTGCAAATCAAATTTGTAATTGTAGACACCTAAAAATGGTCAACGCTTGCGGAGTCATACTTTAACATTTGCGCATTGCCTCATTTTAGGTTTTTGCGTCACATTAACATTTCTCCTATGTCACGCACTTGGTCTTTATCATTTGCGAGCATTGAGTCATTCTTCTACATTCTTCATTTGTCTCGCTTTCGAATTTGGTCTTGTCGATAACAATCTTTAATCATGATTTTGGTCGATCTTGTCAATCTCTTATCAACTTGTCAATCTCGTCATTTTATGATCGATTTGACATCAATCGTCATCCTTTTCAATCATGTCAATTTCAATCAATTAGTCATTGTTCCTCGTCAATTGGCGCATTTATCAATCAAATCATTTATCAATCCAAAATCATGATCGAATCGATATCAATTATCCTTTGTCAAGACCTAATTGTCATCTTTGCATTGCTAATTCATCTTCTAGGGTTTCGTGATTTAATCATTTAACCTTGTTTGTCATTTCTCCCTTTAGGATTAATAAATTATTTATTTATCCTAAGTCTTCTTGTTGCAATTAAATGTTCATTTAATTGGCTAATTATTCCTCTTTGTCAATTAATTAATAAATGATAAATTATTAATTAATTTACCTAATTTCTAATTTCCATCAATTTCTTTTTCCTAAATTCCTCATTTCTAATTTCTTAATTTTCTAATTCCTAATTTCAATTTCCTCCTATTTCTCTCCTAAATTCATGGAAATGACATAGAAATTTGTCATTAATTGTCATAAATCTTTGCATAGAAATTTGTCATAAATTGTCATAAATCTTTGCATAGAAAATTGTCATAAATCCTTGCATAGCAATTTGTCATAATCTTGTCATAAATTATCAATCAATCAATTTTGCATAGAAAGTGCATAATTTGTCATAAATTGTCATAATTTGTCATATTGATTTGCAATTTCCATTTGAATCATTATCATGCTAATCTTGTCATCTCTCCAATTCTTCTATAAATTGGATGAATTTCTTCAATCAAAGCCCTTAATCCCGAATCCCTAATCAAACTATCGAACTTATGCTTCTAGTACTCTTGATCAACAAACCAATATCAATCTTGCTTTCAATTGTATGTTGTGCACTTGTAGGTGAGATCCACAAATCCATTTGAAGAGGAAAGAAGAACAATGGAGTTGCATGGAAGAAACATCCAAATCGTCATCTGGTTTGCATGAATATTTGCTTTTGAATGCTTTGTTTTTATGTCTCTATTGAGTGTGCTTAGGATTAGATCATTGCAATGTGTGTTTGGGATTGAGCTAATAATGAATAATATGTCCTTTTATATATTGCTTTGATGATTCCTATTTCCTATGCTACAGTAATATATTGAGCAATATTTGTGAAAGAGATGAGAAGACCAAGCAAGTCAAATTGCAGAATCTAAAACATAGATTTGAGACACTAAGGATGTCCGAAGATGAGAACATTGAAAGTTACATGAATACATTTGGAGGTATTTGGTAGAAAATGGAAGAAAAAGATGTTGTGGGAAAAGTAATGAGAACACCATCTAAAAGCTATAAGCTTAAGAAGTTCGCCATGGAAGAAAGTCATGATTAGGATAAATATACCTTGGATTAGCTTTATGGATCACTCTTTACCTTTGAAATTGCAAAATTTGTGAGCAACACAATAGAAGAAGGGAGAAACATTCAAAGTTTCCAAGAAGATTGAAGATGAACCCGAGCCAAGAAATGTCAATGACATGGATGAAGTGGAAGCAAACTTTGGGAGAAAATTGGAGAAAAGATATGGGAAATACAAAGGTAAGTTGCCCTTTAAATGTTTTAATTGTGAAAGAATTATTCATTATGATTCTATATGTACTTTCAAGGAGGATAAATATAAGAGGTCAAATGATGATAACAAGAGAAAAGATAACTATAGGAGAGATGCCAAAAACAAAAGTATAGATTTAACAAGTATTTGCTTCTGGATTTGATTGTGTGTCTTTTTTTGCATCAATGTTTCAGTTCACACTGTGATCCATCATTAGGATGTAAGAGAGTGCAAGGAGATGGATTGGCATTCTTTCATCTCCTTGCACTCTCTTACATCCTGATGATGGATCATAGAGTGTGAGCCAAAATATTGATGCAAAAAAAGACACACAATCAAATCTAGAAGCAAATACTTATTAAACTTGTGGATTGTGGAAATATAATAAAATTAAAAGAATAGATGTCAGAGATAAATATAAAAGGATTTATTGTTCAATTGATACTTACTCCTTTGAAGATGAAGATGGTAATGACTCAAATGAAGAATCATTTTTTTTAGCCATAGAAGAATGGGATAGCGAAGAATCATTTTTTTTAGCCATAGAAGAATGGGATAGCGAAAGGAATAGTACTCCACATGATGAAAATAACATCGAGAAGACTATACTACATGCAAAGGTAGAACCTAAAGCTTGGATAATTGTTTTCAAATGATCAAATCATATGACAAGTGACAAAAAGAAGTCCATATACTTTGAAAAGTATGATGGTGGGTCAATAAAGTTTGCTAGTGAGGAGTTTGCACTGATTTGTGGCAAAAAAATCATAACTATTGATGGTAAGAATAAGACAAAATATGTTTATTATGTTAAAGGTTTGAAACAATCTTTTGAGTGTGATTCAAATGTGAAATAAAGGTTAAAAGCTCATATTTCATCGGTTTGAATGCGAGATTGAAAAAGGAGGTTCTTGAAGATTGGTTGTAGAAGGCATAAGAACAAATGGGAATGTTTACTATGTGAAGGAAAATAGTGGAAGTAGCTATTTGCTGACATGAAGCAATGCATGTTGGTTATGGGAGATGTTAACTTCTTACAACATGGTGAAGATCAATTCAACTTATGTTGTGAGATATTTACCAAGGATTATCAAACCTACTGATATATTGTGCGAGGTATGTCAGATGAGAAAGTAGACAAAGAACAAATTCTAGAACAAGGAATACTCTGCTACAAGGTCCTTGGAGTTAATTCATACAAACCTATGTAGACCTACAAGAACAAGAGGAATAAATGGTGAAAGGTAATTTATGTTGCTTATTGATGATTATTCTAGAATGACATGGGTTACTTTCTTAAGGGAAAAGTTTGAGGAATTTGAAAGATTTAAGATATTCAAATCTATGGTTGAGAATTAAGTAGATGTGAAAGTCAAGTGTTTAAGGTTTGATAGAGGAGGAGAATTTACATCAAATAAATTTGATAGATTTTGTGAAGAACATGGTATTAGAAGACAACTATCTGCACCTAGGACTCTTCAATAGAATTAATTTGTTGAGAGGGAGAATGGGACTATTGTTGAGATGTCTAGAACTATGTTGAAAGATGCTAACCTGCCTAATGTGTATTAGAAAGAAGTTGTGTATGGTATTGTGTGTATTCTTAACAAGGCACAAGTAAGAGTGAATCATGCAAAGACACCTTACGAGCTATGGCATAAAAATCATCTATAGTCAAGTATTTCAGAATATTTGGAAGCAAGTGCTACATTAGAAGAGATGGAGAAGACTTGAGGAAGTTTGATGTAAGATTAGATGAAGGAATATTATTGGGATACTCTACAAAAAGCAAGACATACAAATGTTTCAATAAGAGGCAGAAATAGATTGTGGAAAGTATGAATGCCAAAGTGAGTGAAGAATTGAGTCATGTTGTAACTGAACCTAGGGTTGCAATAGAAGATACTCTTTTTGGAAGTTTCAAAATACAAAGAAGAAATAAATGCAAAAGAGAAAGAACCCAGGAACAAGCACCCAAGACACCTGTAAAGTATGTGCGGAAGAACCATTCAGAAGATCAAATCATTGGAGACAAAGACAAATGAGTTTAGACAAGAAGAAGACTTGCTTCATCATCCATGTCCATAGATGATGAAGCATTAAAAGAGGACATTGAAGGTTTACTTAAAGAACTTATTCTCTTAGATTTGAACTTTTAATAGGATAGAAAAAGGACATCTTGATGAGGTTTCAAAGGTTGAGGTTTCTTTGGCTAAAATCAATCAAGGGTAAAGTTTCTATGATTAGCTAAGGGCTGATAGACTATGATTGATCATTATAACTTGACCATTATCGGGAAAATCAAACACTTATGAATGGTAGAACAATTAGCTTTCATGAAACTGATTAGAGGTAGGTATAATGGAAAATGTAACATCTAAGAACTTAGTACCAACTTCGACATGAAGGGTGATGGAACCTATAATGGGACAAGTGAAACCATCATGCACCTTAATCACAATATTTTATTTACCATGTGTATCTTAATGAAATTATTGTGTGTAGAGATGATTTTGCCTAATAACATTCACCATACATATTGGATCAATGAGCACTCCACAAGAAAGCTTACTTTTAATCTTTGCAGTAGTCTATAATGGACCATTAGGTGCATTTATGATATCTCTTGAGTCAAAGATAATGCAAGGTTCGCACGTAGGCTTATGTTGTTCAATCAAGTCTACAAAATTGTTGGATTCATTAGATATGTCATCAATAACTATAGAGCAATTGTCATTATGCTAAAAAATATTAGTATAATGAGAAGGAAAAGGATTGGTAAAGATTTGCAAATTTTGATTAGGAGTTGCCACAAATTTATGCCATTTATCATTCACACCATTCACCATTACAATATTAGAATCAATAAGGTACCAAATTTCATGTTTCTAATGCCTAGTTCATGGTTTGTAAGATGTGTTTTTTTCCTCATTAGATGTTATATCAAATGAATGGTTGTAATTTCTTCACCTATCCAACTAAAATTCTTTCCCTTCTTTCCTATAAAAATATGTTTGAATCATTAGCTCATCAAATTTAGCTACTCTAAATGCCTTACAAGATGAAGTTTGAATATTAGGGGTATGAACATGCCACTATTTTTGGACAATGTGTTGTTTAGCTTTAAATTCTCTTCATGGCTCTAGAGAAGAAATTTGAAATTGAATGAATTTGTTTCTAAAAAAACCTAAGGCACAAACCTAGGGAAATTTCGCAAGAGGTCTATCCTAGCAAGTAATCACGTGAAACCACAAGAAAGAGTACCAATTGATGGAAACCCTAGTCTTAAAATCATGTTCATTCTAGATAAGCGAAGGATTAATGGATTCCTATGCCTTCCAAATACCATTAACAATAAAAGTGCCTTGAATTTTCTTAGGTTCCTTCATTAGAAGAATTGAATAGAAACTAACATCTTGGAAAACTAATATAATAGTTCTAAAAGTAATATACTGCTAGAGAATATTTTTTAAGGGTCCATTGAGATCAAAGTCTCTAATTATCCTCTTGACACATGATGCAAGGCCTAGTATGTGAATAATAGCAAGGCCAAGATCAATAGGTTCATGAAACATAATTCCTAGGCAACTCAATGAAATCCCTTTCCTTGCTTCAGACAAAACTATAGAAAATATTTAATTATTCATTCTATCTTGAAAAAATAATGACTATCGGCAAGCACTTTTGAATAAATATAAAACTTATTAGCAAGGGAAAGAGTCTTGTCAATCTAAAAGTGGAGCTTTATCTCAATTTTAGCTAGAACATATTGCCAGAGAGTTATAAAATAGGCTCAATTTAAGTAAAGGGTATGCCAAACAACCTAGTTATTTAACCATGGTCAATCCCTTTCAAACCAAAATAATTTAGATAGAAAGGCTTGGGAAGGAATGCTTGGTGATGAAACCATATAGCATTTTACAACTACATCGTAGAGATAGAAGCAAGACAAAAAATATTAGTGTTGAAAGACATGAATACCATAATCTTGCTTTTATAGGAGGGTGAGAAAATAGTCACGAGAAAAACAACCATTGAAAATATAGAGAGGAGAGTTGGTCAAAAAAATATCATGAGGACTCATGAAGGACATTATGAATTTTTGGTAATGTCCTTTGGCTTAACCGACATCCTACTTTTTAAACCTCATGAATACCATGTTTCACAGTTGCTTGCATAAATTCACATTAATATTCACCTACAAAGAGTTATTGTAGGAAGAGTTTGAATAGAAATTATATTGTACAAAGACAATGCAAAATTGTTATATCCTACAATATATAAGATGCCTAAATGAAGGAAACTACATGCCTATCATAAATAGTTTATATGATGCTCTTGAGTAGGATTGTATGATAAAAGTGGCTATTGAAGATGGGGTAAGGACAATATCTAGAGAACTATCTCTACAATATATCTACCATAGTCAGCTTAAAGTCATCAATCATTCTCTATCATTATATATAAGTCAACCGAGGTGGCAAAATTTCCATAATCCGCTTATTCTAAAAGAATTCCTTCCCATCCTCTTAGCAGGTCACCACCAAGAACACCTACTTCTACAACTTCAATAATCTCAGAGGCTCAAAAGGATGAATAAAATAAGGATGCTACAAAGAAAGTGTTAGAATAGGTAGAATAATAGCTTAGAAGAAGAGAGGATATATTAAAGACACATTACTCACCTCCCAGCAAGGCAAAATCACAACATGATACCATTTTCATAAAGTAAATTGACAATGAAGGTAAAAAAAGGATAAATTTAAATAACTCAATCTCCTATAAAGAGTCCCCCTCAACAAGATATGCAATGCAATCACCTCTAAGGAGTCCTCACTAATAGGTATCACAATTTTCTCCCATTTCTTTACCATTGGCCCAACTTTTCTTAAGTTGGATTTTTTTGCTATAAAATGGATTGCACAAGTGCAAACATTAGATTTAGGAGCAATCCATGAAATAAAAATAAAGGAAAAGCTTAGAAGAAGCCTAGAATTCTCTTAACCATTAGGGAAAAGAAAAAAAAGGGAAATGATTATTGAAATTTAACTTCTTATTGTAGATAAAGATGTCAAATAAATGACACCTCAAGATTACCAAATGACCTAAGTCAATTTGGGTAAACAAATAAGGGAAGAAGAGGTGGCCTATCTAGACTCTACCAATGAAAATTTGAAGTTGGGAATTTTTAAAGATGAAGAAACTAAAAAATAACTCAAAGAACAACTACAACAATAGAGAAATTTTGTAAAAGATTTGATAGCTAATGCTAGTAATTGTACATATATCCCAATTTCGATATCCAATTGTGACGTTGATAACTTGAAAGTAATGAGATAGAAGGATGAAACATTACATAAGTGGATTGATACAATGACAAGTGGATCTTGTGAACAAATGAAGTTGGGTTGTAAATATAGTTGACAAGCTATTCATTATATCAAATTATGAATCAATTTTTAATCTAATAACTACATGATTAATATTATCTACATTACATGATTATTATAGATATTTTAAAGAAATCTAAATCATCTTAAGCTTTTTAAATTTGTTCAACGATCATTTTATTTTATTTATGAATTATTTAATGATTATTATAATTTATTTATATTATTTGCTTCATTTTATTTTATTTAAATAATTATATATATTTTTAGTTAATAATCTAACATAAATATTAATATTAATAATTATTAGTTCTTGCCAAGGCACCATACTGTTACATCCATTCAATTCAACTTTTGAATTAATTTGTCCAATCAATGAATAGAATTAAAATTTCTCAACATAATTCTATAGTCTTTGTTTAGTTTTTATTTTAAATAATTATAACATTATCATTTTTCTTTTTTCTTATTGGTTATAGTGTAATGCCCTGCTAGGAAACCCCGAAGGGATAAAGCTAAAACAAACAAATGGAGTGCAAATATTTTTTTAATTTTTAATTTTTAAGTAAGACACAACATAATGATACAATGAGTTATCAAAAGCTTAGATAACACAATGGAAGACTAAACAAAACCTAAGGAGTTTCCCAACGTGATTACGTAACTTAACATCTAACTCAACTCACGACATCTGACCCAGTAAAGCAGGTTAACTTAATTTCATGTTCTTACTTTAAACGAGGATATAATTTGTTTAGTAAATTAGCATTATAGATAATAGGACGTGCTCATCCATTATGGTTGAAGATGAGTCTAACATGAGGAAATTTACCATAGAAGTTCAAACATAGATAACATATGAATTCATCCATTAATGTTAAAATATAGTTAACTTGATGAGTTCATTTATTAAGGTTAAAATGTAAATAACCAATTGAGTTCATCCATTATAGTTAAAATATAGCTAATATGATGAAGTTCATTTATTAAGGTTAAAATGTAGATAACCAAATGAGTTCATCCATTATAATTATAATTTAGGTAATATGATGAGTTCATCCAATAATTGTTATCCATTCATTTCGTTCAATTTTACATTAAACACATGCCATGCATCTTGTTCCAAAATGCTCTAAAATTTCATCATCACTAATGAGATCTTTTAATGCATACTTATTTTCATTAACAATAACAAAATTCATTCTTTCACGATCCAATTTTCTACCTTAGAGACGACTGCATACATGCATTTATGATAAATCTCATCTAATCCACTTATACATTCTATCAAAATTCCATCCATACATACTATCACTAAACATGAAACATAAGAACAAAAACATCACATAACACCAAATTGATATCGGAGTTCACCCCTAAAGGGCTACATCTCTGGGTCTACTCAACTGCAAGACCCCTCTGATCATTTAAATAAGTTAAGGGTACATAAGTTTCAGATCATTTACATTCCTGCCATCAAGGCGAACATACCAATAAACAACCGACCACATCGGTCAATAAATACCTAAAAGATCCCTGAATAGGAAAGGATCTACTGAACTTAATAGAAGCAAATACAAGGTCCATTGCCCGACGGTACTCTAACTAGAGACCTGACCCGCTATGGCCAACCACAAATCAACACTCGACGCCCGCATAAAGGACAAGACCAGTTATAACACTATCACAAGGCAACGGCCAAACTAGAGACCGATGACATAAACAGGTACCCCAAATCAACCAAACGACAGGGTCCAAACAAACATATCAAGGCCTTGCCATTACTTTAAATGAAAGTGAATACATAAATTAAACTTGCATAGGCAATAACCGGGAAAGGAAAATCTTCTTTCCTATTGGTTTTAACAATAAAAGTCGATCAAGTTTTCTAAACAATCTAAGTTTTCAAAAACACATTAACAGAAAAATCACCATTACAAGGTGAATACAATACCACGATTGCAATAATGCCATTTGTCTATTTCACAATACAGAGGAAGAATATAACTAAACCATTAATTTCACTAAATGAAGATATCATTAACTTACCAATTTTCCAATCGATACATTATTAAATTTCCAATAATTCTAATAACATAACATTTATATTTTCAAAATATCCAATGATAACTAATTCATTTTTCAAATACTCATATACTTTAGTATTTCATTTCTAAAACTCCCAGATGTCCTATTTCATTCAAATCGAAAATAATACATATTCCCGAATAATATATTATTTAAAAATTACCAAATAATAAAAATATTTTGTTTCAAAGATCTTCCAATTTAAACAATATTTAATCTTTTTCCAAAGGATACTTCCCTATTAAAAACAGATTCCAAAATTAAATATTAATTAATATATATTTATTAATCCATGATTAATAAAATATAATTAATTTAATAATTAATAATACGCAAACTTCAAATTAAGTACTATATATATATATATTAATTTTCATCAGTAAAATATATATTAATAATAAGTATTAACTGAATTAAAACTATATAAAATAGATTTTAATAAAAATATATTAAAAACTTCTTATTTAACCACACCATAAATCATGATATATATATATAATAATAATAATGAAAAAAATTAAGCAAACCCTAACCTGCAGGTCCCACCTCCCATCCACGGCAGTGGGATTAACCAACCCGCAGGTCCCTGCGGCCACAGGTGGACGCAGGTCCCTGCGAACCACACTGTGGTCGCAGGTCTCTGTGGGCCACAATGTGGACGCAGGAAAAGCTGCGAACTTGCGGGAAAGAGGGGGAGGGAGGCAGCGTGAGTTGAGCCTCGGCTCCTCCGCCCGCCAAACCCTAACGCCCAAATATTTTTCGATATTAATACTTTATAATACTTTTAATAATGACATATCAAAATAATAAAAGGGAAAACCTAGTTTGAAATATTATTCACAGTCCCAAACAAGGACTTCGAACAGTTTTCCAGAATGTTCAAGAAACAACAATATTGAATTTTTTTCCAACATAATCTTGTTTTTCCAAAAACCAAACTTTGTTGAATAACTAAACCAAATAAGCAAATCTTGGGCATAAAGAAGCTCATTTCACATACAATGATTCAACAAATCAGCCAATCTTTAACTAATTTCCACTAAGCATCTTAATCTTGAGGGTATTCAAAGGAGGGTTTAATAAAACTGCATGAAGAACATCCAAATCTATTTTTTTTTAAAACAAATAACCAAAATGATAAACAAATTCCTACCTCAATAAGCATTCCTGGAAAGGATCTGATGAAGAGCCCAACCTACAACTCAAGAAATCCTTCCTTCCCAAAATGCCCAAATCTCGTCCAAAAATCCTTCTCCAAAAAATATTTTTTTTCCAAAAAAACTCTCCAAGGTTATATATATATATATATATATATATATATATATATATATATATATATATATATATATATATATATATATATATATATATATATATATATATATATATATATATATATATATATATATATATATATATATATATATATAGTTGCACTTCATTTGTGTGTTTTAGCTTTATCCCTTCGGGGTTTCCTGGCGGGGCATTACATTTAGTAAGCAGAAAATTCAATTTTACCACTAGAATTTTTTTTTCAAATCTTTTATTTTTCTGTTTTAAGTAAAGGCTTATGTAACATCCAATAACATTATTGAAGAGCTCGTTTTATGATTTAATTTGATTTAAAAAATAACATTATTAAAAATAAAAAATAATAAAGATAATTTTTTTTTAAAGATAAAAACATCTTTTACAAGATAGATATAGATATTATAGATATTATAAATATGTTTTATTTAAATTATTTGTACAATAAAAATGTTTTTTTTTAATTATTTGTACAATAAAAATGTTTTTATTTCAATATAAGTCTCGTTAAATAAAATTTAAATTATTTAAGTGATTTAAGATTGAAATATTTAATTGTAAATGACGATTAAAAAGAAAGGAGATAGGATATTGTTTAACATTTTTAATTGTATATATAATTTAAAAAATGTATATTTTATTATTACATATTGTAGTCACATAAATCTGTCCAGTTTAATTAAATGAATATTTGCTATTTATTTGATTAAAAACCCACTAGCCATCAGTTAATTAAATTAATATTTAATTAATTCATCTTCAAACATTCTCCTATTAATTAAATAAATTATTCAATTTATTTTAATTAATTAATTCAACCAAATTCACAATCAATTAAATGAATAAATCATATTTATTTCATTTAATCCCCTTTTCCTCTTTTAAATAAATTAAATAAAACATTTATTTAAATCACTATTTTCCCCCCACTTGCATTTTCCTACAAATGCAAGTTGCAACCACAAGTTGAAATAAATTAAATTTATTTTAATTGAAATCCTATTTTCCCTCACCCACCAAATCCACTTGCACTCCTAAACCCCATTCTAGATTCTTCTAACCCCTTCCTAATTAACCTAATCCATCTCCTAATTATTGTCACATTCCTAAGCAACTTGAAGTCACTTCTCAAAAACTTCAAAGTCTTTGAAAAACATTAAATGCTTGGTGTGATCAACAAGTTAACCTCTAAAGTCTTCCAAACCATTAATGACTCTTACATGACCATTTATGGTTAACCCCTAACTCAACCCTCATGTGACCCATGTGTCTCTTCAAGCATTTATTGCTTTGACCATGGTTATCCCTTTTACCTTTGCACAAGAGTTTATCCATTGGATAAAGGCTTTATTCTTTGAATAAAGAATTTATTCACTCAACCCAACCTTGACATTGACTCCTAAGTTAACTCTCAGGTCATGTCAAGCATTTAATGCTTATTCCCTCTTCTCTCAACCCCTCTCATGTTGACATTTGTCATCTTGGGATTGGGTTGAAAGCCATCACATGGTTTGAATATCATTCAATCCTGACCCTTGTTGAGATTAGTCAATATCAACCATCCATTGCTCCATTTTTCCTATAAATAGAGCCCATTTTTTCATAATCTAGATCCTGAAACTTGTATGCATCTAAGTTATAGTGAATTCTAGAGAGCATTTAGCATAAATCACTAATATCTTGTTATTTTGGCCTAAAATAAATCATTTTAGCATCATAGCATCTAATATTAGCTTTTATTCACATTTGCATAGCATTTTAGAGTAAACATTTCAATCTTGAACCTCCATAAGCATCCATAGTGCAAAAAGCTGCTGAGAGCTACATTAGTTTGGAACTTGGAGAGGAGAGGAACAAAGGAGAAGGAGCTAAGAGCATGTTAGGAGGCATTTGGAGATGTCTCATTATATTTACTTTCCTAGTTAAATATTTCTTCATGTTTTTGGTGTCTCTTTTGATATGCATGCTTAGATTAGTTTTTGAATGGATTAACACTAATGGTTTCTTGGGTTGTTGTGTGTTATTCCACCACAGGTTCTAGTCTAACCTTCCCCAAATCCACTTGCACTCCTAAACCCCCTTCTAGATTCTTCTAACCCCTTTCTAATTAACCTAATCCATCCCCTAATTATTGTCACATTCCTAAGCAACTTGAAGTCACTTCTCAAAGACTTCAAAGTCTTTGAAAAACATTAAATGCTTGGTGTGATCAACAAGTTAACCTCTAAAGTCTTCCAAACCATTAATGACTCTTACATGACCATTTATGGTTAACCCCTAACTCAACCCTCATGTGACTCATGTGTCTTTTCAAGCATTTATTGCTTTGACCATGGTTATCCCTTTTACCTTTGCGCAAGAGTTTATGCATTGGATAAAGACTTTATTCTTTGAATAAAGAATTAATTCACTCAACCCAACCTTGACATTGACTCCTAAGTTAACTCTCAGGTCATGTCAAACATTTAATGCTTATTCCCTCTCATCTCAACCCCTCTCATGTTGACACTTGTCATCCTGGGATTGGGTTGAAAGCCATCACATGGATTGAATATCATTCAATCCTGACCCTTGTTGAGATTAGTCAATTTCAACCATCCATTGCTCCATTTTTCCTATAAATAGAGCCCATTTCTTCATAATCCAGATCATGAAACTTGTATGCATCTAAGTTATAGTGAATTTTAGAGAACATTTAGCATAAATCACTAATATCTTGTTATTTTGGCCTAAAATAAATCATTTTAGCATCATAGCATCTAATATTAGCTTTTGTTCACATTTGCATAGTATTTTAGAGTAAACATTTCAATCTTGAACCTCCATAAGCATCCATAGTGCAAAAACTACTGAGAGCTACACTAATTTGGAACTTGGAGAGGAGAGGAACAAAGGAGAAGGAGCTAAGATCATGTTAGGAGGCATTTGGAGTTGTCTCGTTATATTTACTTTCCTAGTTAAATATTTCTTCATATTTTTGGTGTCTCTTTTGATATGCCTGCTTAGATTAGTTTTTGAATGGATTAACACTAATGGTTTCTTGGGTTGTTGTGTGTTATTTCACCATAGGTTCTAGTCTAACCATTGTCTATTTTGCAGAGCATCATTTGGTGAACTCGACATGAATCCAAACACCCAAAAACATTTTTTTTAACAAAACTAACTTGTTTGACTGTTTAGCTTGACAAATAGGTCGTGCTTTGGCGCTTCTGTTCGCGTGAGCGCTATTGTCTTTTTTGTCTTCTAGCGCTTTTGTTCTTACAATAGCGCTATTGTCAAAGAAATTAGAGCTTTTGCATATCTTTTGACGCTTTTGTGCATTAATTAGCGCTTGTGTTTTTATATTGGCGCTTTTGTATTACTGTAGACATCTTTTCTTTTAGCGCTTTTGTAATAGTTTAGCACGTTTGTGTTAAAATAGCGCTTCTGTTTTCACACAGATTAGCGCTATTGTAACAAAACATTGTAAAAAATATCATGTAACTGATGAAATAAATTTTCTTAGGCTTGTGGAAGCCCACCATGTTTTCGGTTTTTTCTAACTATTTGCTTCATGTACATGTTTTAAAATAACTTTCTTTTTTTAGCTTAAAAATAAAAAAAAACACTTCTTTTTGGTGCTTTAAAAATCACAAAAACAAACTCTCTTTCTTTGCAAGTTAGGATCACTTCTTTTTGGTGTTCTAAAATTCACAAAAACAAACTTCATTTCTTGCAAGATAGGCTCACTTCATTTGGTGCTTAAAAATCAACAAAGCAAAATTTATTTCTTGCATCAAACTAAGAATTCACAATCCACACTTCCATTTTTGGGCAACTAAAATGAACAATCAATTTGTCTTATTTTGCACAACGATTATACTTCATGCATACGTGCTCTTATTTCCGTTGACCGGGATTTTCAATTCTAGTTTATTCAAACACATTGCTTTTGAAGTTAAAAAGAACATCATGGTTGTTGGAGCAACATCTCCAAATAGATAAAACATCATTGCAATGACAAGTTAAAAAAAGAACAAGTGTATTTTGTGTTTGGCACACTTGTGCAAAAAAGAGTTTGTCGAGTGGTCCTACTTCTAACACACACTATCAGGTGAGAGCGAAAGTTGTAGCCTTGGGTATAGTTGTTCCTACAATGTAACTTGCCGAAAGGACAAATGGGCCCCACCACAAGTTACAAGGCTCTTAAGTGAGTCGCTGCAGAATGAACTTATGTCCAAAAACATCGAACATTACTAAACACCTTTAAGTAGTAGCCCACCCATTCTATTGATTGAGGATATTTGTGATACAATTCAGTGTAAGAGCATAGATGGTTTTGCTCCCAAGATACTCACCATACATATTTCCTTGAGTAGAAACATAACTTTTTGAAAAGTCACTTGTGGCTTGATGAAAGTTATGACTCCCCCGTCATAGGGATAATCTATTTGTTATGCTCGTGCAAGACTTAGTATATCACATCCTTACCTGCCACGACGGGATTCATAAGGTATGTAGTACCAAAGTCGAAGAAATGTCAAGATGTGGGCTGAATTTATCGCAACTGGCCATTTTACCTTAGGGATAAAAAGTGTTTGAAGTGTTTTCGTTTTTGAGTCAAGACCAGTGCAAATTGAGCCGACTTCAGGCTTTGAAAACACACCTAAAAATACACTTAAAGGAAAAGGGTCATAAAAAGTCCAAGGATTGGGTTGATCTAGACCCATAATTATTTGTGCCTTTTGAGGCAACATTCTTGTGTTTGTGTGCTTGCTTTGTTTTCTTGTCAAAGAAAAATCAAAAATCAAATTCCAAGAACAAGTATTCATCCAACATAAACATTTCCAAACACCAACAAAAGATCAAAAACAAAGAGCAACAATCAAAGTATCAAACTATATGACCATTCTTCACATCTTGAGAAAGAAGAATCTTCATCAACACATCAACTTGAAGAAAAGACCATTGAGCTCAAAAGCTCTTATCAAAAGGAGGAAATTCTTCTATCTTAATAGATAAATATTCGTCTCTCATAGAGCCTTCTTATGTCACATGTGTCTTTATCTTTAAGGGAAATCAAACGAATTTGATCCAGAGTCATTAAATCGCAGAGCTTTTACACAATATCGAGCTTTGAGTTATCATAAAAACAAAGGAGGCAAGATCAATCCTGACTTCTTTCCAGACATTTGCATCACATATAACGTAGCCCGGGAACAACCACCAACTCCCAAAAGAGAAGAGGAAGAATTTGTCCCATATGTGACACAAAGCTTTTATTGAAGTTAAACATTTCATCCATTATCATATCCATATCTCATCAACTCCATTCCAACTCTCAAAACACCCAAAGGTTTTTGTCTTAAGTTCTATTCTAATATTGCTTGAATCAAACACAAAATATCACTTTTTAGAGTGTCTCTACATCTAGGATAAACTTGTCCTAAGAGACATTTCTATGCAGGTTAAAACTAGTCTATGAGTGAGTCCTCTCATTACTAGGTAGTTGAGTCTGTAACACATCTCATATTCCTCTAAACCTTATCACATCAAACCTTATCAAAAACAACAAGCAAATCAAGAAGAAAACTTTGGTCACATCTACCTTTAAGTGCTAGAGATCCATATGCAACACACCACACCAACCACAAATCTCTCATTTCATCAACAACTCATCATCATTTTCACCCAACTTCAACAAAAACTTATAAACAAAATGGCTCATACCAGATCACAATCTAGACAACAAGAAATTAAAGAGGAAGAGGAAGAAAATATCAATGAGTTCCAAGAAGACCTTGGAGGAAATGTAAATGATGAAAATCCAAACACTCCTATTCCTGCGGCAATAGAAAGGGCGCAACACAACCCTCTCTTCAATAGACTTTTTGATGAGATACTCAAGAGTAATGCTGATGCTCACTTTGTAAGACTTGCTCAAGAAGGGGCTAAACTACCCTCTGACTTTGATGTTGCACAACTAAGACAAACATTAGAACACCAAAGTCGTAATGAGGATGAAAGAGATCGAGAACACATTAGATACAACTTTCATCAAGGTAATCCCCCACCTCCTCCTCCTCAAAATGAAATAGACATGTTGCGGCAACAAGTCAAAAATCTTGCCCAACAACTTCATAGTGGTGTAAAAACAAATCAATTTTCACTCAATGACATTTTTCCCTATCCCTTTGATAGGAATCTTCATATGCCACCTATTCCGCGAGGGTTTGAAACACCTAAGTTCGAAAAGTATAGAGGAAAAGGAGATCCTTGTGATCATGTTAGAGAATTCCATTCAGCTTGCCTCGAAGTGGCATACAAGGATACATACCTAACGTGCCTTTTTCTCCAAAGCTTGGGAGGAACAACCACATCATGGTTTTCCCGATTACCAGGTGGCATTAGGACATTTGAAGAGTTAGTTCAGAAATTCTTGGCACATTACTCACACAACATTGAATGTGATATCACCATGGCTGATCTATGTAACACTAAACAAAAACCGGGTGAGCTATTTTCAGTCTTTTTGCAACAATGGCATCAAATGTCTAGCAGACGTTCTCTTCAGTTACCTGAACAAGAACTAGTGGAAATATTTATTTCCAACTTAAATGACGAAATGAAATTTCACCTCGACGTAAAAGACGTGGACTCTTTCAATGACATGATCACCAAAGGCTTAAAATGTGAGCGAGCTCTCATAAAAAAAGGGCTTATCAAGATATATAATGAGCCAAAGGACGACCCTCGCCCACGCTTCAATAGTGACAAACCAAACTTCTGGAACAAAAACAAAAATGTCATCAATGACAGAGTTGTGGATGCAATAACTATCAAAAGTGCACAACCTGTAGTTCGATTTGTAGGACATAATCCCCCACCTAAGACTAACATAGTTGCTCTCCAAATCAAGGCCGCATCACATCTCAAGACGAACCCAGACAATGTCAACAAAAACCAAAGTGAACATACACTCCCTTAGGGGAACCCATCGAAACATTGTTACGACAGTTGGTTTCTCAAAATTTGGTAACCTTACCCAAAACATCAAATTCTGAACCTCAAGTCAAACCTTCATGGTGGAGGGATACCGAACATTGTGATTTCCATCAAGGGAAAGGACATAAGACAAGCAATTGTCACAGATTGAAAGATCTTATTTAGGATCTTATTGACCGAGGTGAAATAGAAATCGAAGGACATGACCCAAAGACAACAAACAATGATCATCTCATGTTTAAAAATCCACTTCCATCACAAGATCAAAGGGGTCCTTCCACTTCAGGGTGAAACACAGATACCACCAATTATACGCAAGCCGCGTATAATTATACTGTGAATCACTTATACGATGCCAGTGAACAGATTGCAACTATAACCATAAAAAATCCCAGCTCCACTTGCAATGCTGTTACACGTCGCAACAAGACTACCATAAAAGCAGCTCCACAAGGCACCCCATCTATCCCAAAGCAGTATAACCTTGTGGAATAGTTATACAAAATGCCCACACTGATATCTATCTTAGAGCAATTGTGCCTGTCTCCATCCCATAAAAAAGCTTGGATCAAGCTCTCCAAGAGGCGTCAATCCCTGCAAACCTAAATACAGATCAGTTCCAAGCCATGGTCGGAAATCTAAGATCATCGCCTTGTCTCACTTTCTCGGAAAGTGACAACTCCTCCTTCCAGCAACCTCATAACTCCTCACTCCATATTGAAGGGTTTATCAACTAGCATAGGATCAAGTGAGTCTTGATCGACAATGGAGCAGGCCTGAATATCTGTACTCTACAATTAGTCATAGCTTTGGGATATGCGATTGAATCAGTGGATCCCCGCAAGAAGATCACAATCAAAGCCTATGATGATGCAGAGAGTTCATCCAAAGGCACTGTAGTGCTACCAATCCAAGTGGGCCTTGTGGTGAAACACATCATCTTTCAAGTTCTAGACCTTCCTCTGCCATACAATTTATTGTTAGGAAAACCTTGGATACATGCCATGCAAGCCGTTCCATCCGCCTACCATCAGTGTATCAAGTTCCTGCATAATGGTGTAGAAATTACAATCCTGAGCGATGCCAACCCCTTTGCATATTGTCATAATATCAGTCATCAACCAGAGATTAACATTCCTAACAATAGAGAAGCCATCTCCTCCACATCATACATAAGTGCAACCTCTCTTGCCAGTTCAAACACCACTATACTCAAGCAAGAAAAGCTCAAGATGAAAATAGCAGAGGAAGGTCTTGGGGAATACAATTTGAGCCAACTCTTTTGTGTGGGACAAATGCCTACTTCTCGTAGAACACATGGAAAACCTCAACGGTTACTTCAAACACCACTGGACAAGCCTGCATGTCCTTTGACACCATTCATCCTTGGAAAGAATCAAGAAGAAGAGACCAGAGATGAGGACTTAGCAGAATGGATCTATAAAGATCCCATCACCACCGATATTCCACAAGCTAAGCTTCCCACAGATCAATATGGCAAAGGCCTTCTCATTATGAAAAGAATGGGATATGATGGTCAAGGTGCTTTAGGGCATTGTAAGCAAGAAAGACATGAACCGCTGCAGCTCGAATTAAAGCCCAAGGATAATACAGGACTAGGCTTTCAAAAGGAGATCCTTCCTAAGCTCAGATTCAAAGGAAAACCTAGCCAACCACTATATCAACCTATTACAAAGAGATCACCTTTGATTATAAAAGAAGCATCAAACGCCATGGCAACTGCCCCATCGAGGCTAAAAATCCTAACAAAACCATCTACAACACCCTTCATCCCACCAATCAAACCAGCGATCCCATCAGCAACAACAATAACATCAATAGCATCATTAGCAACAACAACTGTATCAGAACCCACAATAGTATCTACGACACCAACAGTTCCAGTAGAAGCAACAAAGTCAACACTACCGATACTCCCCGTATCGGATTCATTGATCCCCATAATCCTTCCTGCAACACCAATCATTTCATCTACAAAACCGGTCACACCTGCAGTGTTTAACTCAAAGGACATCCTAGTATGGTATAGTAATCAGATACTGGAAAGTGACTCAGAGACTGACTCACATGAATGGGAATTTGATTCCATCAAGCTTAATACTTCGGATGAGGAAGACACATCACTACCTCCACCTTGCAAAGACATCCCTATTTATGGAGAAGCACAGATAAAGACCTCTTGGGTTCCTAAACTGGAAACTTCTTACACAGACCCTACGCCTGATTCTAACAGGGAGAGTACTATCAATGACCTTCACCACAATGTCTTAACCCTCACTGACATGTCTCACGAGATTAACCTAATCGATGAGGTAATGCCCATTATCCATCCTGAACTCATCAAATGGAACCAACCTAATCCCCCATGTCTTGACCTTTTCCAAAATGATGAGGTGATCATTGACTTTTTGGAACTACGAGATAACATACCAAGCGGGGATCATAAAGCTAGATTCACCATTGAACTTAATAGCACAGCATACTTCGGGGCAGATGCCAAACCTTTCAGCTGCAAAAATATAACAATAAAACATGGATCTTCCAGTAAAAACCACATTGTGGCACTGTTTGATCCCACAAAAGTAAAAAGAAAGAGCGTATCCAATGGTGAAAACCTCTCTGAGGTGCCTAAGGATGAAAGGTTTGACATTCTCCCTTCTAGTACACAGTAGGAATGATCAACAATTCTCATAGAAGAGACAAAAGAATACAATGTGGGGACTCCTGAAACGCCTCACCACATACATTTGGCATCTATTTTAACTCCAGAGGAACAACCTAAGTTTGTAGAGTTCTTCCAGAAGCGTCAGATCAACTTCACATGATCATATGCAGACATGCTTGGGCTTGATCTGGATTTAGTCATGCATCACCTCACCGTAGCAGAAGGAGCCAAACCTGTCAAGCAGAAGCTTTGCAAGATGCATCCTCAAATTGCAGTACTAGTCAAAGCAGAACTTAAGAAACTCTTGGATGTTGGTTTTATTAGACCAATTGATTATGCAGATTGGATATCCAATATTGTGCCTGTTGACAAAACCAAATGGGGTCATCCGTATCTGTACTGACTTCAGAGATCTGAACAAAGCATGTCCTAAAGATGACTTCCCCCTACCAAACATCAACATAATAGTTGACCTAACAACAGGCCATGCCATGCTTTCACTCATGGATGGCTTTTTAGGATACAATCAGATAAAGATCGCACTAGAGGATCAACATAAGACAACCTTCACATGTCCATGGGGCACATACTACTGGAATGTAATGCCTTTCGGTCTCAAGAATGCTGGAGTGACCTATCAACGAGCAATGACCACCATCTTCTATGACATGATGCATACCATAATGGAAGATTATGTTGATGACTTACTGGCGAAATCACTCACAAGAGAAGGTCATCTAGAAATATTAGAGAATATCTTTGACAAACTGGAACAATATCATGTTCGAATCAACCCAAAGAAATGTGTCTTTGGAGTAACCTCAGGGAAACTTCTAGGATACATTGTCTCAAGCAAAGGTATTGAGGTCGACCCAGCAAAAGTCAAGGCAATCATGGACATGCCACCACCAAAGAACACCAACCAACTAAGGACACTACAAGGGTGACTTCAATCTATCCGAAGATTCATTGTACAATTGGCCGATAAATGTCACCCATTTACACACCTACTACACAAAAATATCCGCTTTCAATGGGATACTAGATGCCAGCAAGCATTCCAGATGCTTAAAGATTATCTCATGAATATGCCATTGCTGGTCCCACCAGATCCAAGTAGACCTTTATTACTCTATATTTCAACAACTAATACAACATTAGGTGTACTACTGGCACAACATAATGCAGAAGGGAAAGAGTGTGTTGTTTACTACATCTCTCGCACACTGGTTGGCTATGAACTCAATTACACCCCTATTGAGCGAGCTTGCCTAGCAGTAATCTTGGCAGCCACTAAATTGAGGCACTATCTGTTAACACACAAGGTACAACTCATCACAAAGATTGATCCACTCAAATACTTACTCAACAAAGCAGCATTGACAGGCCGCTTGGCCAAATGGGTGATGATTCTAAGTGAATTTGACATCACGTATGTGGACTGTAAGGCTATTAGGGTCAAGTTATTGCAGATCAGTTGGCCGATGCTCCCCTCATAGGCGATTATCCCCTCATTTCTAATTTTCCAGATGAAGAGATATTCATGATCACAACATCACAACCATGGAAATTGTACTTTGATGGTTCATACACTAGGCATGGCTCGGGGGCAGGCATTTTGTTTATCACACCTCAAGGTGACAACATCCCGAAATCTTACAGACTCACATTTCCATGCACCAACAACATAGCAGAGTATGAGGCCTTGATCACAAGACTCAAGCTAGCCATACAATGGAAATTACAAGAACTACAAGTATATGGTGACTCCCAACTGGTCATTCAACAAGCAACTGATGAATATCAGACTAAAGATGACAAACTCATGCTGTACAAACAAATGGTGGACAAATTAAAGGCATCATTTACTACTATCACCTTTGAGCAGATACCAAGAGATCATAATCAAGTTGCTGATGCTATGGCTACCATTGCATCTCTCCTAGATCTTCCACAGAATTCAACACGCTACGAGTTCTTGGTAGAACAGCTTTGGATCCCCGCTTATGATATCCCTGAATCTGAGATGATATGTCACCTTATCGGTTCCGAATCCCCATGGTACAGTGAGTTCTATACCTACCTCCACGATCACACACTTCCTCCTAACCAATCGAATAACCAACGTAAAACCTTCATTCACCAAACCACTCGATATACCATTATTGTTGAAACCCTATACCGACGCAGTCTTGATGGTACTCTCCTTAGATGTCTGGAACAGGATGAGCTAACAAAAGCCTTGGAAGAGGTACATGACGAAATTTGTGGAACTCATGCAAGCGGTCCGTCACTAGCCAAGAAACTCTAGCGCATTGGATACTATTGGCCATCTATGGAAAAAGACTCCTACTAATTTGCCAGAAAGTGCAAGAAATGCCAAGTTCATGGAAACCTGATACATGCACCGGCACAGGAATTGCAACCCATCACAACACCATGGCCTTTTTGTCAATGGGGCTTTGACCTTGTGGGTAAAATCCATCCATCTTCATCTAATGGCCACAAATTCATTATTACCGCCACCGAGTACTCCACAAAGTGGATCGAAGCTGTTCCACTTACCCAAGTCACCGGCAAGAAGATCGCCTCATTCATCCTCAATTACATCATCTACTGGTATGGTGTACCTATGTCCATCATCACAGATAACGAACTTCCATTCAAAAATTAGGATGTCCATGAGCTCAGTGAGAAATTTCACATCCAACACCACTTTTCCACTCCCTATTACCCACAAGGCAATGGTCAGGCCAAAGCATCAAACAAAAACATATTAATAATCCTAAAGAAGACAGTCAATGATGTCAGTCGTGACTGGCACGTTTAATTAAATCCAGCACTATGGGCATACCGCACTAGCATTTGAACCCCTACAAGCGCAACTCTCTACTCACTAGTCTATGGCGCAGAAGCTATCTTACCTATCGAGGTCGAGATACCATCTCTACGGGTTTCCTTGCACAATCTCATCGATGATGAAACATACAAAGTATCACGTCTCCAAGATTTAGAGCTACTTGATGAGAAATGACAAGCTGCATACAATCACTTCAAAGCCTATCAGCAGCGCATGAGCAAGAGCTATAATCATCGAGTTAGACCTCGTACATTTGAGGTAGGTGATCTTGTTTTACAAGAGAATCCTCGTAACCAGCCAAACTGAGAACATTAGGGAAAGTTTGAATCAAATTGGCTGGGTCCATATGTTATCACTATTGTATTTGGGTCTGGGGCATATCAGTTGGCTACTTCAGAAGGAGAACTACTAGAAAATCCGATCAACAACATGCATGTCAAAAGGTTTTATACATAAAGCTACACAGAGCATCAGGCTCCCATGCATATCGGCAAAAACACCAAAAACATTCATAAAAATGTCCTGAAGAAAATACAAAAACATCAAAAAAAAAAGTGAAGAAAAATCATGCATCCAAACGGTGAACAACCACTCCGGTGGCACCTTGGGTAAGTGCGATGGTGAAAACCTGGCAAATAGGCACCACTCGTAAAGGCTATGGCTCCATTGTCTTTCAGACTTGTTGTGATCACATTCATTTCATGCACACATCCATCCGTCCAAACCCATGGCTTGTTATTGATCTGTAATCAAGGATAGTACTTCATGCGTCTCGCATCCCGCTTTTTCATAGTCATGTCTAAACTGGGGGCAATGCCTTTAACATGTTTGATGGAAGTGGATACTACATTGTTTTGTGATTCACTGAGTTCTTCATTTCAAAACTGTCTCACAAAATCCAAAAACATTCAAAACAATCATCAAAATCCAAAAATATTGGAAAACTATCTTGCAAAATACCAAAAACATTCAAAACAATCATCAAAATCCAAAAACATTCAAAAAAAATAAATCACAAAATCCAACAACATTAAAAAACATCAAAAATCAATCAAAAACATGACAACACCTTGTACATACATTTTTCAAAGCAGATACCAAACAAACATTGTGAAATACTCCAACGATGACCACTTATCACATTTAACCAAACAATCAACATCAACACTCAAAGTGTCTTCAACAAGGATGCATCCTTCCTTACCAAAACAAAGACAAAATGACATTTTCTTTGACAAGAAAATTCTGTTTAAGCTATCAAATACTTGGTTGATTTGTGGGTTATTTATTCATATCAGGTTCCTACAACATTGTTTGTGTATCTTTTGCACATTATTCCGATGAAGTACTGGGGCATGTCCTAAATGGTGTCTACGTGGGAAGTTCACTAAGCTACATGATCATAGGCAAAATACAGTCATAGATCACTACGGCTTGCTGACTACAGTGTATACCTCGACCATATGAGCATGAACCATTACCAAGGATCCATATTATTTATCCTTTATATATGTTGTTTTCTTATAGGTACAATGCTCTTTCTTTGGTTCCTCCTACCTCATCCAAACTGGATAAAGGTTTTTTTATCTCTTATTACGGTATGAACTTGTCTCAGGATATGATCAGCCCAAGATCAAGGAGGACGATCCAAGTCATGCATGAAAGGAGATGATCCTTGTCTGTTCTGCAAGCAATATTCAGGTCAATTTGACCCATTATATCAAGTTGTTTGTATTAACTTGCTATATCAAAATCCAAGTAAAGAATACTCAGGTTATCTTGAATCATTATGTCAAGTTGCGTGTATTTTCTTACAACATTTTAAAGCTCAATGATGAAAAATAAAGCACTATGGATCGTCATTTCATCTCATCTGTTTATATTGCATTCCATTGCATACCGTCCATCCATTTACTCATTCATTATTCATATACATGATTTTGCATGCAAGTGTGAACAAAGTTAAATGTGAGCAGTTATGTGAAAATTGAGCTAGTTTTGGATACAACCACGACAGAGTACTCTGATACATCATCAAGTGCATCATGCAAAGTCTAAAACAACCTTGCATTCATCTATCATCATCCCATCATCATTTCATTACATTTTAGTCGCATTTGCATTACTCTTTAGCCATTCATTAGCGTACATTTAATATCATTTAGTTGCACTTACCCCATATAGTTCATTCTCATTTTACTTGCATTAGTATCATTATATCCTTTCATTATTACCCTCATGACATTTAGATTCACTTATATAAATAATTGTCCTTATTTGCATTTCCTACCATGATTACTCATTACTATACATTCATTTAACATCAGTTAGTGATCATCATTTATCATCATTTCAACACTTATGTATCATACATTTGTTTAGGTTTCCAATAAATTGCATACATTCATTTATCTATCCATTAGTTAAAGTGAATTCATTCATCCATTTTAGTATATTCTTATACTCATTTTATCTCACTTAGGATGCATTAGATTGCATTCATTATCCCTCTTAATTGCATTAAGGTGTAGTTATTCATTAAACATGAGTTGCATTATAATCATATTATCATTTTACTTCCTCATATTTTGACATTTAGAAATCATCATTTAAACATTTGTACTTTCCATTTTGTTTATCCACATATCCATTCATATTTAAACCATCTAGATGCATATTCATAAATAAATCATTCATTCAAAAACATTACATTAACATCATTGCATATCATTATCCCATCATTGTGTTAATATAAAGTACAGAATACTATTTATACCATCATAAATCATCATTTTATTATGTACACATAACCATCATGGCATTACATACATCAGACATTCTATCCCAAAACATCAATGCACACATATATCAACCTGCATCCACATGTTAGCATAAATCATCATAAAACATGCATATAGGAATCATCTCATAAACACATACATATAGCAAAGAACAAGTATCCATCCAAGCATAAATCATGAAATCACCATCAAGCATAAACTCCATACATATCAAAATGCATATCATCACAAAATATGGGATCTCCTCATATATATCATCTCGTATCTCAGAGTACAATGAAGCCCACAAAATCAGCTACCAAGAGCCATCCAAGGTACAGTCCAAAATGACAATATCAAAATATACAAAATGCTCTCTCAAATGCCACTCTGACTAGATGTTGCACCACCATCACCACCTGCTCCCCCACTAGTCCCTGCACCACCTGACCTATCTCTTCGTAGAGGACCCATCACACCCCCATTGCTCTGCATCCTCTGAGACCGCTTTGATCTGGCCTATCGCATCTGTGAATAACTTAGTGCCCGTCGACTAGATGGCACCTCCTGCTCATATAGACCCCACCAGTAATCCACCTCTACACCTGCTCTCCGTATCTCCCTTGCCAAAGCCTCCACAAACGACCCCTGTCCTGGTACTCCCTCCAAGGCCCGCACTCTCTCCTGCAAATGGATCACCCTGTCCATGGCCTGATCTCTCTCCTGTAGCACCATAGTAAGCTCCGACTCTCATGCAAATAACTGCACATCTCTAGCTGCAACTTCCGCCTCCAGATCCTCCACCCGTGTCTCGGCTACTGTAAGTTGAGTCTACAAATGTAATATCATATGATCCCAAAGATCTCTAGTGGCTTCCTCCCTTGTATCCATAGGTGCCTCACCTGTAGCTCCCTCTCTAGTGGCTCCCTCCCCTCTATCCATCGGTACCTCCCTCTCGCCACCTCCACCTCTGAATCCACCACCTCCACCATCCCCCCCTCCTCCTCCATCACCACCTCCTCCATCACACCCATCCCCTCTCCCTCGTCCATCTACTATAGGTCCTCGACCTTCTCTCCTCCTCCATCTCCGTCCCCTATCCTCCTCAAAATCTGGAATCGGCTGTATCGGATCTGATATCCAAGGAATCAGATGAGCCGCCATATACTGCGTATATTCCTCTAACACCTCTGCATCTACCATCCTCGTCCATATATCCCATGGTCTCACTTGTAGCATACGAAACTCTGCTAAAGCCTGATCATAAGGTAGTACTGGCCCCCATGCGTACCTCTCTCGCACCACCCTGGCATACTCTCCCAATCCCCTAGACAATCCTTGCCGCCGTCCAAACTGTCTCAAAACTCTGCCAGACAATTGTCTCTCCACATGGTAGGCTATCCTCCCAATGAAGAATCGGGTCATGAACACATACGACAATACTATACATATATACATATGGCTGGTCGACTGCCCAAAATCTCAGACTAACTGATCGGGTAACTGGTAGGTGCTCCCACGCCCAAATATGCAGCAGCGTGATTCCCATTGCCAAAGATCCCCTCCCTCGGTATACCACCTCATGAAGCTCCTGATATAAGTGTGCCAACACGCATGGTCCCCATGCAAACTAGGCCCCCTCTATCATCATCTGCTCAATCACCTGACCCCAACTAACAGCAAGTCCATGTGATTGTTGATCTGGGCACAATAGTCCCTCCACAATCCTTGATAGCATTGCTGGTAATGGCTCGTACAAAGTAGCTATATCCTCCCAGGCTATTGAACCATCATCAATAAAGACGTCCTCATCAAAAAATCTCTGCATCGCTAAGGTCCCCCATGCTCTGTCATACGTCACTAGCTCACCTCGAATGGGAATATGCATGATGCGCCATACATTCTCTAGTGTCACAGTGATCTCCCCCTGCGCCAAGTGAAACACGCATGTCTCACTATGCCAGTGCTCTGCCAATGTTATAATCAAATCGTGATTCATCTGAATCACATACATATACATCATATCGTATAGGCCAGTCGCTGCAATACAATCCACCTCGGCCTCAGTCAATGGATCGCACAGCCCCTATGTGGCGAGATGCCTCTCGCGCAACTGTAAGACGCGAAGATCCTCCTACACAAGTGCATCAACCATCATCATCAATTGTTTTATTTCAAACTTTCTTAAGTTTAAACCTAGACTATCAACAGATACTTTGATCAAGTATCTTCGGGTCTCAACAGGTAAGCAATCAAGGCACACCTAGACTTCAACATGCATTTATCCCAATGACTTAAGTCTCATCGGGGCTATTATGGTTCAAAACAACTCTCACCTTCATCTCTCCATCCATCCATCATTGACATCGAGAGATTTTTGTTCACACAAACTGAGACATCTATTTTCCTGCACAAAAGCGTTATCTTGCAAACAAAAGCGCTATCTCCTAACAATAGCGCTAATACCCTAACAAAAGCACTTAATCAACTATGCAAAAGCGCTCAAACCGCAAAAGCCTTACATTAGCTATGCAATAGTGCTACTTAACAACAATAGCACTCAATTAACTACTCCATAGCGCTAAACAAACAATATCACTCAAACACCTAGGCAATAGTGCTAACCTTTATAGAAGCGCTAAAACGACTACACAATAGCGCCATTGCGGCACAATAGCACTAATTCAATTGACAAAAGCGCCAAAACAAAGTTCTAGCGCTATTGTCTCGACTCAACTTGGACCTAGCTAAAAACACATCAAAAATGCATAAAATTCAAAAATTCAAATTCACATACCGCTGGTCCGTAGTCATCTGGCCGCTGGAATCGACGAACTCGCTCTAATCAGTGCTCTGCTATGGGAACTGACATCCTGATTGCTCCTTGTTCTTCCAGAAAGTCACTATCAAAGCTACAATTTCACTATGGTCACGGATACAAATGAGCCTGTTTTCACCCATTTCTCTCCATATAAACCCTTCGCTATACCCCTAATTTTTCCCTGCTCACCGTCGTGGTCCCCGTGAACTTCCCGAGCCTCCCATTTCTCCATTTTATCTCCGATTTCTTCTATTTTTCACTAGCATTGCTAAATTCTTCTCTTCTATCACCCTGCCAATTTTCATTCTTTTTCGAGAGATGCCCGATTTTTCAAAATTTCTCGTCCCATCTCTCGAGGGGGCCTACCACCCATTAAATTAACATTTTATGGGGCATTTCTTCACGCCTATTTTTCTTTTTTTGAAACGACGCGATAAACCGCACCGTCTCAAAGAGGGGCAAATGTAGTCACATAAATCTGTCCAATTTAATTAAATGAATATTTGCTATTTATTTGATTAAAAACCTACTAGCCATCAATTAATTAAATTAATATTTAATAAATTCATCTTCAAACATTCTCCTATTAATTAAATAAATTATTCAATTTATTTTAATTAATTAATTCAATCAAATTCACAATCAATTAAATGAATAAATCATATTTATTTCATTTAATCCCCTTTTCCTCTTTTAAATAAATTAAATAAAATATTTATTTAAATCACTATTCCCCCCCACTTGCATTTTCCTACAAATGCAAGTTGCAACCACAAGTTGAAATAAATTAAATTTATTTTAATTAAAATTCTATTTTCCCTCACCCACCAAATCCACTTGCACTCCTAAACCCCCTTCTAGATTCTTCTAACCCTTTCCTAATTAACCTAATCCATCCCCTAATTATTGTCACATTCCTAAGCAATTTGAAGTCACTTCTCAAAGACTTCAAAGTCTTTGAAAAACATTAAATGCTTGGTGTGATCAACAAGTTAACCTCTAAAGTCTTCCAAACCATTAATGGCTCTTACATGACCATTTATGGTTAACCCCTAACTCAACCCTTATGTGACCCATGTGTCTCTTCAAGCATTTATTGCTTTGACCATGGTTATCCCTTTTACCTTTGCACAAGAGTTTATCCATTGGATAAAGGTTTTATTCTTTGAATAAAGAATTTATTCACTCAACCCAACCTTGACATTGACTCCTAAGTTAACTCTCAGGTCATGTCAAGCATTTAATGTTTATTCTCTCTCCTCTCAACCCCTCTCATGTTGACACTTGTCATCCTGGGATTGGGTTGAAAGCCATCACATGGATTGAATATCATTCAATCCTGACCTTTGTTGAGATAAGTCAATTTCAACCATCCATTGCTCCATTTTTCCTATAAATAGAGCTCATTTCTTCATAATCCAGATCCTGAAACTTGTATGCATCTAAGTTATAGTGAATTTTAGAGAGCATTTAGTGTAAATCACTAATATCTTGTTATTTTGGCCTAAAATAAATCATTTTAGCATCATAACATCTAATATTAGCTTTTGTTCACATTTGCATAGTATTTTAGAGTAAACATTTCAATCTTGAACCTCCATAAGCATCCATAATGCAAAAAGCTGCTGAGAGCTACACTAATTTGGAACTTGGAGAGGAGAGGAACAAAGGAGAAGGAGCTAAGAGCATGTTAGGAGGCATTTGGAGATGTCTCGTTATATTTACTTTCCTAGTTAAATATTTCTTCATGTTTTTGGTGTCTCTTTTGATATGCATGCTTAGATTAGTTTTTGAATGGATTAACACTAACGGTTTCTTGGGTTGTTGTGTGTTATTCCACCACAGGTTCTAGTCTAACCATTGTCCATTTTGCAGAGCATCACATATTATATAGTAATATAAATAATTTCAATTTATTATTATATACTATTTTAATATAATTTTAACTATTAATTTTTTTAAATTTTTTTTATTTATGCTAGATGTATGATATCATTATTATTTATATTTATATAAATTTAGTATTATATACTATTTTGATATAATTTTAACTATTTAATTTATTTTTATTTTATATTATATTTTATTTAAGCTAGATGTATGATATCATTATTATTTATGTGTATTTTATATAAATAAGATTTATATTTATTATTATATATCATGCTTAATAATATGTATTATTAAATAAAAATATATTATAATTTTAACATATAATATAAATCAAAATATTAAATATACTATTTGTATTATTTATTCATAGTCTTTAATTAAATATAAGTACCTTTTAGTTCTTTTGAAAGATTTATTTATAACTCTTTAGCTCATTTCATGCAAATATATATAAAATGTCATTTGCAAATAATAAATATTTTTCAAATCATTTTATAACTAATAATACTCACTCACACACAAACTCTTTGTTTCTCTCCCCCTATCTATATCTATATCTCTTTGTCTATCATTATTTCTAACTATTCCCCCTCTATCTTTTTCTTCAAATCTCTCATCTCCCTCTCTATGTTTGTCTTATTATCTACATATTTCTCTCTTATTCACTCCATTCCTCCCCTATCTCTCTTTCTCTCTTCCTCTCACTATGTATATATATATACTTATCTCTCTCTCTCTCTCTCTCTCTCTCTCTCTCTCTCTCTCTCTCTCTCTCTCTCTCTCTCTCTCTCTCTCTCTCTCTCTCTCTCTCTACACTATTGGCAGGTACTTACGCATTGCATCCCTTGTTATATTTATATATCATTTTTATAATAACTATTTTTATATATCATTTTAAATATATTTCAATTACATTTATTCTTTTTAAAAAAAAATAAAAATGTATATTAATATTGTATAATGTAGTACCCTGCCCTAATCAGATTTTTAAAATTGGTTTGACTTTGGTTGACTTTTTAAGTGGCCTTCTTGGATGGTTGATGTACCATGTTGTGATGTTGTAGTCAGGTATTATGCTTAATGTGTGTACTTGTAAATGTTGATTTCACATCAATTCTTATATAAGATTAATTGTTCTTCTTATTTGTGTTATTAATATCGGGCTAACACTTTCATTCAATATATATGTATGCATGCGTGGTTCATTGTTTCAGGAGATTGCAGGTATAGTACCACATAGGTACGAGGTTCATCTCCACCTGGCTTCGTAGGTTTGAGTGTAGCTTATTGGTCCAAGGAATTGGATTAGGTAGTCGTAAGACCCTCGTTTTACCCTAGTCGTGCTCAAGTGAGCGTTGTTAGTCGTCCGTCAGTTTCCCCTTTGGTTGGGTATGCGGGTCGTGTGTTTGTTTGGCTTTCTTGGGTTGCATGTAGTAAAAATTGAGTATTTAATCCTAAGTATTTAATTTGATTAAATGTGTTCTTTTACACATTAGTAAATTAAGGGACTAAATTAAATAGGATCCCTTTGTGTGGTTAATCAATAATCAGATTGCTAAATTCATGTTTGTAGCAAGATTGATTAAATGGTTATTTTTAAATGATGAATTAATTAAGTTTATGCATTTTGAAAGGAAAGGTTAAATAGTATTTGAAAATAGAAATATTTTACCCTCTTTGGCATTTTGAAATAGAAATGTTAGTTTTAATTAAATTAAGAAAATCAATTTTAGAAGAAAAAGCAAGTTTTGCATGTTTAAATTGTTTGAAAATAATTTTTATTTGGAGGAAAATATTTTAAATCCAAAAAAATGATTTTTGGTCAAACAATTTCCCTTTTAGCCTAGGTTTTGGAAATATTTTGTGGGAGTTATTTTTTGGAATGGAAATTTTGGGCATTTTGTAGGAGAAGGATTTTCTTGAGCTTGCAGGTTGGACTCTTCATCAAATCATTCATATGATTGCTGAATAAGGTTGGATTCTTGTTTATCTCTTTGGTTTTGTTGTTTAAAAAAGATTATTTAGATTTAGAAGAAATCTGGTTGTGGTTGTTGAAAATCTCATATATTTTGTGGAATATGGAAGAGTTGTAGTTAAATCTCAAATTTAAACTCTCCTTGCTTTCATTCCCAACCTCCAAATCAAAGTTTGGTTGCTCAAATTGATTTCAAAATTAAAAAAATTGGGGTTGGTTGTTCATAATAAAATTTTGTTAAAACTCCAAATGAATGTTCTCAGATTCAAGTTTTAAATTGGGAAATTAGTTTGTGTTTGTCAAATTAGTTGGATAATTGTGTGCAAATTAATTCTATTTGCCCAAATATGGTATTTGGTTGGAGAAATTTGCCCAATTTTAACTTTCCAGGATTGGTTATTCAAAAAGATTTTAATATTTTGGGAACCATGGTTATTCTGGAAATTTGTTTTTAGGCTTAGTCTGAGACTGTGCATTATTTTTTTTTGGAGGGGGGGTTCTATTTTTAAATGTAAATGAAGAAATATATATATATATATATATATATATATATATATATATATATATATATATATATATATATATATATATATATATATATATATATATATATATATATATATATATATATATATATATATATATATATATATATATATATATATATATATAACAACACCCAACACTCACATAAAGGACATGACCAGATACAAACAATCACAAGAAAACAATCCAAAACTCGAGATCAAGGACCTAAGAAGGTACCAAAATAAACATATGACAATATCCACCAATCACAATCAAGGACTTGTCATTTCTTAATCAAATGCGAATGCAAAAAAATTAAACATGCATAGACATAAATTGGAAATGACAATCTTCTTCCATATCGTTTAAACATTACAATCGATCCAGTTTTCTAATAGATCTAAGTTTCCATATACAGTTTTAGACAAAAACACCATTACATAACAATTTCAATACCAAAATGGTAATCATATGATCATTCCTATAATCCAATGCATAAAAACAAAACATTATTAAATGTATTTTCTCATCTAATATCCATATTTCGTTAAGAGAAAATGTCATCAGTTTTCTAACTCTATCTATCCATCTTCAAATTTCCCAATGACATATTATTTAATCTCTGAAAATTCTAACTAAAATATTATTTTAATTTCCAAGAATTAACAAACAATTTATATTTATTTTTCCAATATTTTTCCAATATTTTCCAAATAATATATCTATTATTTCATTTATCTAAAATTTACTAAATAACATATATTAATTTCACTTTCAAAATTTACCAAAACATAAATTATTTTAATTTTGCGATATATATTTAAAATATACAAATTTAATATCAATTTAAATATATTTTAAATTTAAATTTAAATTATATATTAAAATATCTCTTTTTATAACCACGTTGTTGACGTGGACCAAAATGTTCACCACTCAAAGGGGTTTAGTGGGGGTTTCTTGTACTAAGCTAGAAGTTGCTGCTGGGATCCAGAAGACTGTATCCCTTTCTCCTGGGATTGATAAGAGGAAGATTTCACTTTCCTTAGGTAATAGAAAGAAGGATAAGCTTCAATTGCTTAGTCCTCCTGTGACTAGGTCGGGGGCTGTCAAAAAGAACCTGCATAAGTGCTTTGGAGACTTTACTAAGTCTCTTGATATTGAGAAGAGGGGAGTTTTGACCTCCCCTCAAGAGCAATGAAACTTATATCCTGGAATGTTAGGGGCTTAAATGCCCCTAACAAGAGATGCTTGATTAAATCGCAATTGGATTTAATCAAGTGTGATTTGGCTATGCTTTAGGAAACAAAATTGTCTGATGAATCTGCTAGTGTACTTTTTACATCTTGGAAAAAATGGAACTTTCTCTCTTGCCCTTCTTATGGTGCTTCTGGAGGGTTATCTTTATTATGGAATGCTTATAATATAGAGGTACAATTGGTCTCTTCGGCAGTTCATTGGATGTTGTTCTTGGTTACTAGCAAGGTCTCTAAGGTTAAAGTCTAGTTGTTTAATATTTATGCTCCCTCTGGGATTCAGGGTAAAAAGAAATTATGGAGGGACTTGAGTAGGGTGGCTTCTCCTTTGAGGCAGAGGTCTCTTGTTGTCTTTGGAGGGGACTTTAATGTGATTTTGGATCCTAGTGAGAAAAGTGGAAGGATTTTCCCAAACAAAAGAATCATGGAGGATTTTGGGAATTTCATCCTTCATATGGGTCTTTTTGATTGCAAGTCTCAAAATGGGATTTTTACTTGGACAAATATGAGAAGGGATTTCTCACAAAATAGTAGAAAGATTAGATCGGTTCCTACTCTCTGAAAATTGGTTGTAGTTGGACCTTGAATTTTCTTCCTCCATTTTGCCTATATCAGGTTTTGATCATTTTCCGATTTCTCTCTATATTTTGGAGGATAAGGCTCCCTTTTGGTCTCCTTTTAAGTTTCAACCTATGTGGTTCAGAGATGCCTCCTTTTTACCTTTCCTAAGGAATTGGTGGGAATCTGCTCCCTTCTGTGCAGGTTCTCAAATGTTCCAATTTGTTAATAAGATGAAGTTCTTAAAATTGAACATTAAAGAAAATAAATTACATTTTAAAAACATTTTTCATGAAAAACAGAGAATTCAGGATATGATAGAAACTCTTAATAAGCATGTGCTTGATCATGGTATGGTTCCCCTAGTTTTTGATGAGCTAAAATCTTTAAGGATTGAACTTGAAGAAATTCTGGTTAGAGAAGAGATTTTTTGGAGACAAAAATATCGAGAGATATGGTTGTCTGATGGGGATAGAAATACTAAGTTTTTTCATTCTTCTACTAAATTAAAAAGGAGTAGGAATATGATCTCTTGTATAGAAGATTCTTCAGGAAAGCTACTTACAGAGCATGAGGAGATTGATGCGGAGGCAGTAAGTTTCTTCAAAACTCTGTTATCTTCTGAAGGTGGTAATTTTCAAAATGATTTCATTTCTAGCATTCCATCTCTAGTGTCGCCCAAGGATAACAAGATGTTGATGTCTCCTTTTTCCCTTGAAGAAGTTAGGCTAGCAGTTTTTGCTATGCATCCTGATAAGGCCCCAGGTCCGGATAGGTTCACTCCCTTATTTTTTCAGAAGTGTTGGGATTTTGTGGGCAGGGATCTGCTCCTCGTTCTTGAATGAAGTAGGAGAAATAGATCATTTTTGAAAGAACTTAATACCACGATGGTTGCTCTTATTCCTAAAAAGGAAATTGTTAAATCTTTTGCTGATTTTCGTCCTATCGCTCTATGTAATACCTTATATAAGATTTTCACTAAAGCAATATCCATTCGGCTTTCCAAAATCCTCCCTAAACTCATTTCAGTAGAACAAGGTGGTTTTGTACCAAATAGGGAGACACCTGAGGGAGCTATTGTAGCTCATGAAGTTTTACATTCTATCTCCCTTTAGAGATCCCCGACCATGATCTTAAAGCTTGACATGGTTAAGGCTTATGATAGAGTAGAATGGAGGGCTTTAGGTCTTGTTTTGGAAAGGTTAGGCTTTTCCAGGGCTTGGATTAAATGGATTATGGCTTGTATTTCGTCTGCAAGGTTTTCGATTATAATTAATGGTTCCCCCTGTGGTTTTTTTTCCTCCTCTAGAGGTTTAAGACAAGGAGATCCTCTTTCCCCATTTCTATTTATACTTTTAGCAGAGTCTTTTAGTTGGGCTATTAAGGCTGCGAAATTGAAAGACCTTTGGCTTGGGGTGAAAATCCCGGGAGTACCAGGATCTATATCACACTGCTTGTTTGCAGATGATACCTTGTTATTTGGTCAAGCCTCTATGCAAGAAGCTTTGATCATGAACAAAGTTATTCAGAATTATGCCTCCTTTGCAAGTCAGAAAATAAATTCCGAGAAGTCAAAAATCTTCTTTCTTCACACCCCGCAATTAATCCAAACTAGATTGTTGTCTTTTTGGGGTTTTGAGTCTAGCTCACTTCCATGTACTTATCTAGGTATACCCTTCTTTATCAAAAAGGATAATTCTAGCTTTTGGGATAAAATCATTTCAGCCATCTCAAAGAGAATCCTTTCTTGGAATCATAGGTGGTTGAATCTACCTGGAAAAATTGTTCTCATTAAATCTATGCTGAATGCAGTTCCTATTTATCTTATGTTAGTATTAAGATCTCCAAAGGATGTGTTGGTAAGCTTACATGATACTCTAAGGTCTTTTCTCTGGAGTAGCAATAAATATGGGAGGAAAAAACTTTCTCTTGTGGCATGGGATAAAGTTTGCTTACCGAAGGACCTAGGGGGTACTGGTATCAGAAATATGGAAAAACAAAATTTAGCCTTGGGGGCTAAATTGGTTTGGAATTTGTATGAGAAGTCCGATTCTTTATGGACTCAGATTATGTTTGCTAAATATTTTAATAATGGTCCTAGGGAGTATATTTTCCAGATTTCTAATTTACCTTCAGGTTCTGTTATGTGGAACTTCATATGTAAATGTAGATCTGTTATTTTGCCTAATCTCTCATGGGTTGTACATAAAGGCACTAAGATCAGATTTTGGGATGAAAGCTGGAATGGTCACCCTCCATTACAAAGTCTAAGGAATTGGTCCCCCCTAATATCCATCTTTCTTCCCTTTGGGGCACCTCGGTGGCAGATTACTTTGACATTATTTATAGTGGAAATATGAGATTGGCTAAATGGAAGCCGATTGACTTTTTGGTTATTGATCATGATTTGAAATTGCAGTATACCAAGGTCCTCAGTGAGAGGGTGGTTATCCTTTCTGATGTTGAGGACGAATTGGTTTGGACTAAGAATATTTCTGGCAAATATACGGTGAGGGATGGTTATAATTCCCTCATGAAGGATAATGATCACCCTACTTGGCCGTATAAACTTTTTTGGCATTCAGCCTATTTGCCAAAAGCTGGTGCTTTTGCTTGGCTGGCAGTTCAAGATAGGGTTCTCATAGGCATGAGATTGGACAAGTTGGGTATCATGGTTGCTTTCACATGTGTGTTGTGTAATAAACACCTAGAATCCTCTTCCCATCTCTTTTTACATTGTGACTTTGCATATCAATGTTGGCAGTGGTTGTTTGATAAATTGAATTTGACATTTGTTATGGGAAATGACCTGATTACCTTATTTAGTTCTTGGCCACTTTTGTTTACTTCATCCTTTTATGCGTGTTTATGGATTATTTCTCCATCTATTCTAATATGGAATATTTGGTTAGAGCATAATAACATGATCTTTAGAAACACTAGCTCTTCTCTCCCTGAGGTTCTACTGAAGATTGAATTGTCCATTTTTGAGTTTGCTTTGTCGCATATATGTAGGAACTTGGATAATCTCACTTCTTTTTCTCATTGGGATAGTAGGGTGACTAGAGTTTGGAGCATGCTATCTGCTCTTCCTTCCCATGGTTCAATTTTGATGAAAGGTGATGTTTTAAATAAAAGAAAGTTGGCATCTTGGAAACCACCCCCTCTTGGTAAGTTCAAGTTGAACTTTGATGGTGCCTCTCATGGAAATCTAGGTTTAGTTGGGGTAGGTATGGTGATTTTGACCATCACGCTCATATTATTCATGCTAGGTGTCATGCAATTGGTATTCAGTCTAATAATTTTGCTGAATTTAAGGCTTTGTCTTTGGGTTTGGAATTGGCTATTTCCCTTGGTATTAAAGACCTCATTATTGAAGGGGACTCATTGGTGATCATTCAGAGTGTGTTAAAAAAGAAATCTCATTGTTGGCAATTGCAATATCTTCTTGATATTATCCTTCAGCAATTGGAATCCTTTGATTTTTTCTTCATTACTCATTGTTATAGAGAAATTAATCGAGTAGCAGATTTTTTAGCTAATCTTGCTATTGATAGTAATGCTATTCTTCGTGATATAAGCTCTATTGAAATTCCTGTTTTAGTTTTGGAATTCTTGCAATAATCTTGTGGTCTTTTTGTCTCTGAATTTTGATAAATTGGCCCTCTATTTCTAGTCCGGATAGGCATTATTATTGTTTATGCACAACTGGTAATTTGATTTTGTATGTGAATTGTCAGATGCATAGTTTGGCTACGAGCTGTCATAAGCATTAAGGGTGACTATCTTTATTGGCTCTGGTTCATTATTTTTATCTTCAAAAGAGATTTTGAGAGTGTCGGCATACTTTGCTATTATTTTTCTCTCAGAGCTTTTTTTCGAGGTTGCTCTCAAGCGAGGGATTTTGACCACATGTTTTTGTTTAAATGTGATGGGCCACGACTTTCCATGTAATGATTATTGTCATTCTGTTTATCAGCTTCAGGGGAGATTGTATAGTACCTCTCACAGAGGCGATTGTGAGGTTTAATCATTATTGGCTTTTTGTGGTTCACTCGCTATACATCTCTTTAAATGATTGTTTGGAAACATGTTTTTTACACATAAGTGGATCATGCATTATTATAAAAAGTGTTTATGCTCAGCTGGTAATCTAACTCTGTATGTGGTAATTGTTGCCATATACATAGTGTGGTTGCGAGCTATCATAAGCATTATGGGAGACTATGTTTATTGGCTTTATTTCGTTCTTTTTATCTCCAAAATACTTTGAGAAGTGGCGGCATGTTTTGTCATTGTTTTTTCTCTCATAGCTTTTTTCAAGATTGCTCTCATATGTGGGATATGGATTACATGTTTTGATTAATTGTGACGTGCCTTGGCTTTCAATATAATGATTATTGTTGTACTATTTATCATCTTCAGTGGAGATAGTATGGTACTTCTCACAGAGGCGATTATGAGGTTTAATGATTTTGTGGCTCACCCGAGATGCATCTCTTAAAATGATTTTTTGGAGACTTGCTTTTTTCACATGAGCAGATCATTCATTATTATGAAAGGTGGCTAAATTATTATAAGCCTTTGTTTTTATTTGATTGATCAGGATGCATTTCTCAGCAAGTTTTTTCTTGGCTTTTCACATGGATGATACATTCATTACAATGTATGGTGGCCAATTAATTTAGTTTTCTTTCGGCTATATATTAACTCTGGTACATAATGTCTTTGTTTATCTGCGTCGACGATATCTTAAGGAGTTCTTCTCTCTGAGGGAAAGGTAACTATTCCTCATGTCTTTTATTCTTCTGACTTATCGTGTTTTAGTATCTACTCCTGAGGAAGACATTGTTGACAATTATGGTTATGTTTCTGAAAAGCTTGGGAGAGTTTTTGTTTTGCATAATCTGGAGTTGGAGTCTGAAATTCACAGGGTGGTGGGTAATCGTTGGTTGCTCTCTCCTTCTTTTATCTCTTTTTCAGAAGTTTAGTCTCATTTTTTTACTATATGTTATGATCTTCTATGGGATAAGACTCTAGTCTAGCTTATTGCATCAAAATTTGTGGCACCTCCAACGCTTGATATGCATCATCTTGGGTCAGCTTTGGATAGTTATATTTTTGATATGGGTACTCTTCCTTATGGGGGCTTTCTTTCTGTTCAAAATCTTTTGGAAGATGGTCGCTATGGACATTTGCTCTTTGAAATTAGAATGGGCCTGATTTGTGACACTATTGATGAAGCTCTAAAATCTGTGGAAAGTTTGTTTGGTTTTATATCTCCCTAGGTTTTGGTCGAAGCACGAGAAGTGTTAATTGGTCTTCATGCTCTAATTAATTTCTGTTTTGTTTCATTTGCGACTCCTCTCCCTGCGATTCCTATACAGTCACTGGTTCCTCAAGATGCTCTACCTTCTCCTCCGGAGGAAAGCTCGAGTAATTGGTTTTTGGACTAACTGTTCCCACCTTTTGCAGATATCTCATATTTTTTGCAGGCTGTTGATGAGATGGATTTTGGGTAGTTCTCATTATCTCAATTCTATGGAGTTGGAGATTTCCGGTCTATTTCAGTTTCGGTCCTCCTTGGTTTTCACTTCTTGGTATCTCGGCATGCTCCTCTACATTTTATATTCTTATCAGTTGATAGGCTCCTGATTCTTCTTGTTGTAAACTTTTTGGCAATTCAGCCCCACTTTTTGTAACCAACTGAGTTTTTTTAATCAGTTGAGATATATGCCCTATGGGATCTCTGTACATAGGGCATCTATATGGGTATGGGTGAGATTTCGGGTCATCAAGATCCTCCTATTTTGTAAGGGTAGTATAGTTTCTTTTCTCAAGGCGACAACCAGAGGTTTTCTTGCGGGTTCTTTCCTGCCGGTATGCCTTTTTTGAACCCGTTTAAAAATTATATAATAAAGTTTAGTGACTATGCCACTTTTATAGAAATATATATATATATATATATATATATATATATATAATGTGTTTACACTATAATATTAATATCTATATTATATTTGTAAGGAAGTTAAGTAGCGGAAACAACTTCCTACACTAACCTTGAGAGGAGGGTAATGCAAAACTTTTTCAGATCATTACAACAGTTACAGAAAATAGAAATAGATATAATAGCATTCATACCACAACACAGTGATTTACGTGGGGAAAACCCTTTCGGGAGAAAAACCCCACCCTCCAAAAGCAGCTCAATATTTTATTCAGCAATCAAAAACAAATTACAAAATACTTGCAGAGCAAGCTCTTTGCAGGAGTACCACTAATCAGAGATTCAGAGGCAACTCAATAGCCATAAGACTCTTACACACAACCTCTATCTCACACACCTCATAAATAGGAGATACAATACAAGAAACCGTCAAACGGTATTACAAAACCATGGGCTAAAACCACCCAATAAGGTGTAGCCGACCTTATCTCCCTTCTAGATTCCCTATGACATGTTAAAGCACACATCAACACGTGTTGCTCCCTTTTACAGCTCATTTATGTATTCGATACAAATTATTTTTCCTATTTCAGGAGTACAAACTTCCGGAGGCCATAACTTGAGAACCGGGTGTCCGATTGACGAACCGTTTGAAGCGCCGGAAAGCTCGCGAAGTGCTCTATCACCTCGTAACCCACTTCGCCGGTTACGGCAACTTTTCAGGGCGTTTCGGAGCCTCTAAAGTCTCCAAAATTAAGTTTAAACATTTTATTGCACCCCTCCAAGATGAAAACTTTAATATCTTCAAAACTAGCTGTGACCTTGCGACACAACTTTATCGGAATGCTTATCTAGCCAACCAGAAGCTTCAGGGAGAGTTTCGCACCATTTCATGCTCAAATGAAAACTTACTATAAATAGTAACCTCACATAAATGCAAGGTTGAGACACCATTTTTCCCAACAAATCTCCCACTTGTCGAACACCTTGCATGAGCGGAAGGGAATGTCAACACAATGAATCAATTGCTAGGGGCCATAAGGCCCATAGACTCTGAACACCATCTGAACTTCTCTGTGCTCACAGCCTTAGTTAAAGCATCTGCAACATTCATCAAAGTGTCCACCTTAACCAGCTTCACCCTACCATCTTCGACCATATCTCTAACAAAATGATACTGAATATCAATATGTTTGGTCTGGGCATGAAATGTCGGGTTCTTAGCTAGGCTAATTGCACTCTGACTGTCACAGTAAATTGTCACTGTACCTTGTTTTATTCCAATATCCGAACACAGTCTCTTAAGCCAAATGGCCTCTTTACAAGCATGAGTAGCTGCCATATACTCTGCTTCAGTAGTGGATAAAGCAACCACAGCCTGTCGCTTACTCATCCAACTAATTGCACCACCAAACAAAGTAAACACATAAGCACTGGTGGATCTTCTGCTATCAATATCACCTGCCCAATCTGAATCCACATAACCATGGATATCAAGGGAAGTCATGTCTCCAACTGAATTACCATGATAACACAAAGAATACTCTGAAGTACCCTTCAAATATCTGAAGACTCTTTTGACTGCATCCCAATGAACTCTACCAGGATTAGACATATATCTAGAAAGTACTCCCACTGCTTGGGCAATGTCTGGTCTAGTACAGACCATAGCATACATCAAGCTTCCAACCGCACTCTAGTAAGGCACTCTGCTCATGTCTTCCATCTCCAATGGGGATGTAGGACAATCTGAAACAGATAGTTTCATTCCAACTGTAAAAGGAACACTCAATGGTCTACAATTCTGCATGTTGAACCTCTGTAACACTGAATTCACATACTTACTCTGGCCTAGCCATAGCTTTCTGTTCACTCTATCTCTTCTAATTTCCATCCCAAGAATGTGCTTTGCTGCACCAAGATCTTTCATTTCAAATTTAGCAGCGAGCTGAGACTTCAGTTCTGAAATCATACCTTTCCCTTTACCAATGAATAACATATCATCAACATACAATGCAATGAATAAGAAATGATCACCATAAGATTTATAATAAACACAGTGATCTGATTTAGAACGTTCAAATCCCAAACTCAACACATATGTATCAAATTTCTGGTACCACATCCTAGGACTTTGTTTGAGGCCATACAAAGATTTCTTCAATTTACAGACCAAATTACTTTTGCCTTTCACCACATAGTGCTCCGGCTGTGTCATATAAATATCTTCCTCCAAATCACCATGAAGGAAAGCAGTTTTCACATCCATTTGCTCAACCTCTAAATCATAAGCGGTAGCAATAGAAAGCAAAAATCTAATGGACGTCATTTTTGCAACAGGAGAAAATATCTCACCGTAATCAACACCCTCAACCTGAGAGTAGCCTTTTGCAACCAACCTTGCTTTATACTTCTCAATGCTTCCATCTGAACCAATCTTTTTCTTGAACACCCATTTACAACCAACAGGTTTTCGTCCTTCAGGCAATGGTACAAGATCCCATGTATCATTCTTTTTCAAAGCTGCCATTTCTTCCTCCATAGCAATCTTCCAGGATTCTGCATCATTCATACCTAATGCCTCTTCTACAGATTTAGGTTCATCCACACTAGTATTCAGAGCAAAAATACATCTCCAATCAATAGGTGAATACCTTTCAGGTGGTTGTCTATGTCTTGTAGACCTTCGAACAAGCTGAGTTGGAGGTTCTTCCTCCTCTTCTGAAGATTCAGAGCTAGACGAGCTCTCCTCAAATTCTTGCCTATCTAGGGGTCTTGATTCAACTCTTTCAGGTGTAGAAGGAAGTTGAATCACATCTTCTTTTTTAGTCTGTTCTGGCTGCAATGTAACAGAAGGAGACTTAATTTCTCTAAAAATAACACTTCTACTATGAATTACCTTTTGTGCAACAGGGTCCCAAAGCTTGTATCCTTTCACACCATAACTATACCCGATGAAGATACATTTCACAGCCTTGTTCTCCAACTTTGTTCGCTTCTCCTTTGGCACATGTGCATATGCCTCGCAACCAAAAACTCTAAGATGTCTCAATGAAGGCTTGTGACCTGACCATGCTTCCATAGGCATTTTATCAACAAGAGCTGATGTAGGAGACCTGTTAATCAGGTAGCAAGCAGTGGCAACAGCTTCAGCCCAAAACTTTTGTTCAAGACCAGCACCACTCAACATACTCCTAGCCTTTTCCATCAGTGTCCTATTCATTCTTTCTGCAACTCCATTCTGCTGTGGAGAATACGGAGTTGTCTTCTGCCTGTTAATTCCACAGTCTTTACAGAATCTATCAAAATCATTAGAGCAAAACTCACCGCCATTATCAGTTCTCAAACATTTTATTTTCTTTCCAGTCTGCAACTCAACCATTGCTTTAAATTCTTTAAAACGACTAAAAAACTTCAGATTTACTCTTTAGAAAATATACCCATGTCCTTCTACTAAAATCATCAATAAATGAAACATAATATGTGGATTTTCCAATCGAAGAGACATCTACTGGACCAAACACATCAGAATGGATAAGATCCAAAACACCACAAGTTTTATGAGAACTCGAGTAAAACTGAACGCGGTTTTGTTTTCCATAAATGCAATGCTCACAGAAATCAAAGTCAAGATTACAGTCATTCAAACCTTCAACAAGGTTTTTATTTTTCAAGGTCCTTAGACCCTTTTCTCCAATGTGGCCAAATCTCTGGTGCCATAACATAGTCTTCTCTGCAGGTAACTTTGCTTCAGACGAAAGTGCACCCTTAGGTACCCAAAAACCATTTCCATCTGCTGAAGGTGAAACCTTCAAATCTTCCAGTGAGGTATCCACAGATTTACTTTTTACAGAAGTGCTATTACACTCAACAGTGTATGCTTCAAGCTTATACAAAGTGCCAAACCTTACACCTCTAGCAACTACCATAGCACCCTTAATCATCTTAAATCCTGTTTCAGAAAAGACTACCTACACACCTGCATCTATCAGTTTGCTCACAGATAACAGGTTTCGTTTTAATCTAGGGATATGCAACACACCATTAATCCTTTTTATTCTACCATCAGAAAACCTGATTCTAACTTTACCTCGACCAACAATGTCTAGTTGTGAATCATCACCCAAGTACACCTTACCTCCATTAAATCCTTCATATTCAGAAAACCAATCTCTATTGGAAGTCATATGAAAAGATGCACCTGAGTCAATTAGCCAGGCATCATTACCTGCATGAGTCGCCAAAGCCGCAATAAAGGCATCGCCATCTTCCTTGTCGGACTCAGAATCAGAATCGAACTTTTTCTTTTTCTTCTTCTTTTCTTCTTTGCAGTCCTTACGGATGTGACCCGGTTTACCGCAATTCCAGCAAATGACTTTGGACTTTCCAGGAGATTTTGATCTCCCTTTGGATTTGGACTTGCCGTGCTTCTCATTCTTCTTGCCTTTCTCCTTAGGTCTTCCACGAACGGTTAGGGCTTCCTTTGAACTGATGGATACCTTCCTTCGCATCTCTTCACCGAGTAGGGCACCCACCACGTCTTCAGATTTCAAAACAACAGAAGTACTACCGATAGCCATAACAAGAGAATCCCACGAATCAGGCAAAGAACAAAGCAAGATCTGACATTTCTCCTCCTCATCCATCTTAACACCGACGGATACTAATTGAGCCACAATCATATTGAATGCTTCTAGGTGGTCTGCAATTCGTCCACCCTCTTCCATCTTCAAGGAATACAATTTCTTTCTTAAGAAAATTTGATTTAATAAAGATTTCACTTGATACATCTCACCAAGCTTAGTCCATAGCTTCTTTGCAGAGTTTTCTTCATGGAAATTGATTAGAACAGAGTCTGCCAGGCACAGTCTGATTAGACCCTTGGCTTTTCGGTCCATAACATCATACTGAGCTGCCGCAGTAGGATCTGAGGGCCTTTGGACATTCGCATCAACAGCATCCCAAAGATCTCGATCTATTAGTAGATCTTCCATCTTCAGCTTCCACATCTCAAAATTACTTCCATTAAATTTCTCCACCTCTATTCTCCCTAACGAACTCGCCATCTGAATATTCCTGCAACAGGATCAAAAAGTGTCTTCTGCACAAGCTCCCACTCAAATCTGGATTAGTTCAAAAAACCCAACTGCCCACAATTGAAACCAAAGGTGATCAGGCTCTGATACCACTTGTAAGGAAGTTAAGTAGCGGAAACAACTTCCTACACTAACCTTGAGAGGAGGGTAATGCAAAAATTTTTCAGATCGTTACAATAGTTACAGAAAATAGAAATAGATATAATAGCATTCATACCACAACACAGTGATTTACGTGGGGAAAACCCTTTCGGGAGAAAAACCCCACCCTCCAAAAGCAGCTCAATATTTTATTCAGCAATCAAAAACAGATTACAAAATACTTGCAGAGCAAGCTCTTCGCAGGAGTACCACTAATCAGAGATTCAGAGGCAACTCAATAGCCATAAGACTCTTACACACAACCTCTATCTCACACACCTCATAAATAGGAGATACAATACAAGAAACCGTCAAACGGTATTACAAAACCATGGGCTAAAACCACCCAATAAGGTGTAGCCGACCTTATCTCCCTTCTAGATTCCCTATGACATGTTAAAGCACACATCAACACGTGTTGCTCCCTTTTACAGCTCATTTATGTATTCGATACAAATTATTTTTCCTATTTCAGGAGTACAAACTTCCGGAGGCCATAACTTGAGAACCGGGTGTCCGATTGACGAACCGTTTGAAGCGCCGGAAAGCTCGCGAAGTGCTCTATCACCTTGTAACCCACTTCGCCGGTTACGACAACTTTTCAGGGCGTTTCGGAGCCTCTAAAGTCTCCAAAATTAAGTTTAAACATTTTATTGCACCCCTCCAAGACGAAAACTTTAATATCTTCAAAACTAGCTGTGACCTTGCGACGCAACTTTACCGGAATGCTTATCTAGCCAACCAGAAGCTTCAGGGAGAGTTTCGCACCATTTCGTGCTCAAATGAAAACTTACTATAAATAGTAACCTCACATAAATGCAAGGTTGAGACACCATTTTTCCCAACAATATTTATATCTATAACACATTATATATATTTATATATGATATATAAAAAATTATATATTTTTTCACAATTTTTTACCATATACAAAATAAAAATCATTGCTTATGATATATACAATAAATAAAAACATGGGGGAATAATGATTGAAAAACAAGGCCACTCTTGCCAAATTTTGACACAACCATTTTGCTAACTGAGTTTGAGAAGTAAAAAAATGAAAGGAGAATTGACATAAGATATAGACAATGGATGTTATATTAAACTTGAACACTCTAAATTTCACTCATTCACTCATTCTTAATTTAGAATTATGGGCATGTTCTACCCCGTCAATAGGTAATGATTAAATATTAATAAATTTAATAGGTTTGGTAGAATATAGAAGATTTGAAAAGAATATGTGAAACAAATCTTTAATTTAATTGTTAAAAATTTTATATTTTGTCCAACACAACAAAGATAAAATATATTTACTTTCCATAATCAAATATTTACAAAACCTTGAAAAAGAAATGGGCTAGCAAAGGTATTTGTTGTCTTAAAGACATTATAGTTGATGGTGTTCTCATCTCATGGGATGATCTCTCCAGTAAGTATCAACTTCCTATATCTAATAAAAGGACTTATAACATAATGTGCAATGCCTATGATCTCTTGCAGCTTCCTAAAGTGCAATGTGAATGAAGACAGGTTTGTATCCTTCTCATGGATTGATGGCAGCCCACTCTGCAATGTGAAACTGATTTCTATCTATAAAACTCTTTCTTATAATGCTAATATTCTAAATCATGTTAATACTAACTGGTACTCAGATCTTTCACATGCTCAATGGGGTAAAATATTTAAGGCTCTTTGGAGCTCTCCTCTGGCTCCAAGAAAGAAAATTTTTAGATGGTTGCTAATGCTTGATAAGCTGCCTATCGGATCTAATTATAATAAAGAAGAACTTTGTACTATATGTAAAGTTAAGGACTCTAGTAGACATATTTTCTTTGACCGTATTATTCCTAAGGAAGTGTGGCTTATATTTGGTTTTGTTTTACCGGTGCATATTAACATACCTGATGTTGTTACTGGATTTATTAAAGGCATTAAGAAAGACACTAACCTACTCTGAAATTTGTTATCTTGTGAAATCCTCTAGTATTTATGGAAAATTAGGGATTTAGAAATATTTCAAGGGCACGAAAGGGCCCTTACTGAGTCTTTTCATAGACTCACCTTTCATTATGTTCTCTCATAGCTTACCATGGTTATCAGGCTAAATAAGGAGAAATTCTTTAGGTTTCTTACTGACGGACACACAAGAATTTTTATCTTTGAACTTTCACATGGCTATACCTAGGGAAGGATGAATGTTGAATAGACACCCTTTGTCAACGCCCTATATGCTCTCATGGAAGAAATAAAAGGTAATGGTTAGCTGGTGCGCCAACAAATGGTACATTCTGCCAGAATGTTGGATGATCGAAGGCTAGTCTGGATGGAAGGCCACTCAGGATGGATCGTTTGGATTTAGCTCAAAACTGTCTCATGGTGGATATATATAGATGGACAATTTTTGTCTATACCTCTTTAGTTATATAGTTGGACATATTTTGTATATGTTTCTTGAGTTGTATAGGCCTGTATATGATTCTCATATATCTCGGGTAGGGGTGTATAGACTTTGTGTATATGTTGATGGGTATTTTTTTTAGCCCATATGTCAATAGCCTAACCTTTACATTCTCTCTGATGTGATTACCTATCTAGAAGGATACCATGATTTGTTGATAAAGCTCTAACTATTTTGTACCACAATTTACTCTCTATTATCAATACAAAAAAAAACCTTGAAAAGATAAGTAAAATATTTTTATGATTTTATAATTTATTTATTTATTATTATAATTATGATAATAATTTTCATTGTAATTATAATTATATTAATTATTGAAAGTTTATTCAATAGTTAAAATAAGTTTAAATTTAATTATTGATAAAATTATTATTATTGATTTTTTAGGTTTTATTTTTTAGGTTTAATTGTATAGTTTTGAGTAATCACACTTTAATAAATTTAATTTTACTTATTAAAAATAAAAAATAATCATTTATTGATTCATATGTATTTTCTTTATTAACATTTTATTTTTCATCTTAGAATAATTTATTAGTGTATATTTTAATTTTACGAAAATAGATTGTGATTCTGTGTAGTGTGGGCTACATTCGTTATATTCAAGAAAGCAATTGAAAATACAAAACTAAAAGATAAAATATCTAAGTAAATTAAAAGATAAAATAGAAAAGCTAGCAACACCTTCTAGGTTTTAGAACATTAACTTGCATGTTGTTTCTAGCATAGAGATAAAATCACTTCTTTCTTCATTATAATTATTGATAATTGATTTAATTAAACATAAATAAAATGTCTGAATAATTTTATTTTACTATGTAATAATTATTAATACTGCAATAACCCTTGCCATTATAATATTAATCTTTCTAACATATTGCAACTAATTATGTTTATGTTAAAAATTATATTAATAATTATTCTATCTGAACTTGATATACTTAATTGACAATGTCATAAATGATAATATTAATATTAGTATCCAACTAACATTAATATTATTATGAATTGAATTTAGGATGGAGTGAACAACAGAGGGAACAACGTTTGCAGGGGGAATTTTGAATTTGGGAAATGGAGGGAACAACAATGCTGGGTCCTCTAGATCTGAATCCACTGCAGCTTGAGGACAAACAACTGATGATGAGGATGGAAGACAGGATGGGGACCCATGAACATGGGACCCTCCTCCCAATCCTGAAAAGTTAAAAAACATGCAAGATTCTTGCCCCAAGGCAGTGCAGGCTATTTTAGGTTCAACCAAGGAAGGGCGAATACCTAAACCTTGGAATAGCCTCTTCGCTAGACATGCCTCTGGTAAACCGACTGGTAAATCCTCTCTCCCCTTTGTGAAGGATATATCAGACAATAGAATAGGTAAACTTGTGATTGAGATTCCTGATTTGGTTATTGATCATAGCATTTCCTTAATGACTCTCTCTTTGGTGGGAAAATTTGTCGGACCCCGACCTAATATTGAGGATGTTAGATCCTTTATTAAAAGAAAATGGAGAATGAAAGGACAGGTTGAAGTTTCTGCCCTGCCAAGGGGTTTTTTTGTGTTTTCCTTTTCATGCGGGGAAGATTTGGAAGCCGCTCTAAGTGGAGGCCCTTGGATGTTTGGTAAAACGTCTCTTTCTTTAAGAAAATGGACCCCTAACATGGAACTAAATTATTCCTTTTTTGAATCTGCCCCAGTGTGGGTTAGACTACCTGGACTACCTTTGGAATACCGGGTGGAGGATGTTTTCTCAGGAATTGCTAACTCCTTTGGGGAGCTTATTGCGATAGACCCAATGACTACAGCTCGCAAGAGACTTGTGTATGCTCGCATCTATGTCAACATTTCATAGAATATGGATCTCCCTAGTACCATTGATATAAATTCAAAACTTGGGTTATGGGAACAAACTATTGAATTTGAATCTTTACCTTTTGTGTGCTTTTCTTGCAAAAAAGTAGGTCACTGGGCTAAGGCTTGTCCCAGCAACCCTAAAAGACCTATGGTTAAAGACAAAAATATTAATAAAGCGATATGGAAAGAAAAAAATAACAACAAAGCCTGCAATCAGGCAGAAGAAAAAAGTGGAAATCTGATTTCAGTAAATCAGGAAAATGAATCCAATGATTTAACTAAAGACCCTACTTTGAAGGGGAACAAGAAGAATGAAACTAAGGAGTTTGAGATCAAAATAGGTAATACCTTTGAAGCCCTTCAGGTGCAAGAAAAGGAGGAGGAAATCAGTACATAGACCCTTGAGGATGGTGAGATTGAGGATATCACTGACTCACATCATGAGGAATGCTATGAACCCATGTCAGAGAAAGAGGAAACCTATTTAGGGAAAGAGATTCAGGAACATGAAATAGAAATGAGAAGGAACAACAAGTTTGGATCACCACAAGCAAACTTAAATGCCTTATTCCAGAACATAGAAGCAAATATGACCACTTCACCCCGGAAAAGAGAAAAGTTTTGGAGCAACATACAAGATGAATCCAGGGCAAATGATGAGCCTAGGACAGAACAACAAGAAGAAAACATGATAGAAAATGAAAAGAAAATTAAAACTAAGAAGACAGGGGGTCCTAATGGAGTAAAAACCAGAACCAGGTCTAAGGCAGATTTTGGGGCATCAAGGTCCCCACCAGGATGCAAAACCATGAAATGGCATAGGGACCAAGAGAGTAAACAAAGCATAGCTGATGGAAGGCAGAGAACTATCAAGGAGTCCTGCCCTCAAGTTTCAAAATGAAGGTAATATCATGGAACATCAGAGGCCTAAACGGTCTCAATAAACAGGATATATTAAGGAATCTTATTCGAGATCATAATCCGGATATTATCCTGATTCAGGAAACTAAAATGAGCAAAGAGAAAGTGGAGAAACTTAAGTTTTTTAAAAATGGGGGAGTCTGTGGCAGTAGCTCAAATGGCGCCTCTGGAGGGGTTGCTATATTCTAGAATAAAAGCACTACTTTTGGAGATATGGTTGATGAGGATGGAAATATTCTATCCTTAAAAGCTAGAAATAATTTTGATGAGAAGGAATTTGTTATAACTAATATCTATGCCCCTAACTCCAAACATGCTAGAAGTAAATTTTGGGAGAAAGTTCAGGAAAAAAGGAAAAATTTCTCTATGAACAGTTGGATTGTAATGGGAGATTTCAATACTCCTCTGCAAGACAGAGAAAAATTTGGAGGTAGTCAAGCTCAACCTGAAAGCAGATCTGACTTGATGGACTTTATCAATGACAATGCTCTCATTGATTTGGAACTCAGTGGAGCCTCCTACACTTGGTCAAACTGAAGAGATGGGGAAGATCTTATCCAAGTAAGACTTGATAGAGCTCTTCTCTCTAATGATTGGATTCTTTCTCATAGTTGTTCCCTTTCTGTCATTAATAGAATTGGATCAGATCATTATCCCATTTCCTTTGTTGCTGAGAACTCTAAGCAAAATCAAAGATTCCCCTTTCGATTCGAAAAGATGTGGATATCCCACCCCAGTCTTGAAAAATCCATTGCTGAATGGTGGAATATTGATATTAATGGAACAACCATGTATAAAGTTGCCAAAAAACTTAAAAATGTCAAAATCAACATTAAGACTTGGAACAAAAAGGTCTTTGGTGATATTTTTGATTCAAAGAAAAAGCTAAAGGAGGATCCGAACCAGATTCAAACCTCCATCCAGAAAGAGGGCTACACCAAGTATTCCAAATCCATGGAAGATAAGGTCCTTAACAACATTCATACCATAATTTCAAGGGAAGAAGTATATTGGAGACAGAGATCCAGGGCTATATGGCTGAAGGCAGGGGACAGAAATACTAAGTTTTTTCACATGACTTCCCTAAAACATAAGGTAGCTAACAGAATAACCAAGTTAACTGTTGAGAACAACACTCTGACAAATAAGGATGAAATCAGGGATGAAGCTGTTAGATTCTTCAAGCAGCTCTTATCTAGTCATGAGGATCTTGATCAGATCCATCAACTCAATCTGGTCAATAATATTCCTAATATTATAAACCATTCTCAAAATAAGACCCTTACTGCCATCCCGTCTGTTGAAGAGATCAAAAAAGCTATCTTTTCCTTTCAAGGGGATAAAGCTCCAGGCCCTGATGGATTCCCCATGTTTTTCTTTCAAGAATTTTGGAATATTGTGGGGAAGGATACAGTTAATGCGGTAAAAGAATTTTTTGGCTCCAGAAGAATCCTTAAGGAGGTGAACGCCACTTTTATTGCCCTAATCCCCAAAGTTGCTGGGGCTGATTCTATGGGAAAATTTAGGCCTATTAGTCTATACAACTCTTTTTATAAAATAATATCCAAAGTGATGACTACTAGAATGTTGGCGATGCTTCCCTTCATCATATCTGAAGAGCAAAAAGGATTTGTTCCTGGTAGACATATCCTTGATTCAATCATTCTTGTTCATGAGAACATACATTCTCTCAGCGCTGCAAAGAAAGAAGGCTTCTTGATAAAGTTGGATTTGGCAAAGGCTTATGATAGAGTCGAATGGGATGTTCTATTTAAAATCATGGGGGCCTTTGGTTTTGATGGCAAGGTCATCAAAATTATCAAAGAACTAATCACTACTCCTATGTTCTCTATTCTGATTAATGGATCTCCCACAAATTTTTTTAATAACTCTAGAGGGCTAAGACAAGGAGACCCTATTTCACCCATTCTTTTTACCATTCTGGCTGAAAGTATGAGTAGAATGATTCATAAATTGAAACAAAGCAAAATTATCAAAGGTCTTCAACCTTCTTCTGCCAATGTGTTTTGCACTCATCAACAGTTTGTTGATGATACTATCATCATGGGGTATTCTTCAGTCAAGGAGGCTGAAGCTTTCAAAACTGCTCTCAATTCCTATGCTTTGGCAACTGGTCAACTAGTTAACTGGGACAAATCAGCTATGTACTTCCTCAATACTCCAGTCATAAGACAACAAAGGATAGCTAATATAATTGGTTGTAAAGTGGACTTGCTACCATCTACCTACCTGGGCCTTCCTTTAGGGATGGCTCCCCCAATTTCTTTCTGGAATATGATCATTGATAAAATTAATAAGAAACTTGCAGGATGGAAAGGTTCTATGTTATCTCAAGCTGGGAAAATGCAGCTCCTCCAAGCTACTCTTCAAAATCTCCCTATTTATGCCATCAGTCTGTTTGGTATTCCAGCTAAAATTGCTAATACTATGGAAAGAATTCAGAAGAGATTTTTATGGTCTGGAGTTGAAGAAAGGAAGAGAATACCTTTGGTAACATGGGACAAGGTGTGTAGACCAAAGAACAAAGGAGGGTTGGGAATTAAAATTATTAAAAATCTTAATAAAGCCCTTCTTGCTAAGCAATTATGGAGAGCTTTTGACATTAAGAAAGACTGGAGTCAAATCTAGTTTGACAAATACATTAAGAATCAGACTATCCAAGGGATCCTCAATGAGGAAGATGTCCCGGCTAGATCTTTCATCTGGAATAGTGTTAACAAAGCCATAAAAGTTGCAAAAGCTGGAGCTGGATGGGTCCTTGGAAAAGGTGATAGAATAAGGTTTTGGGAAGACCCCTGGATGAAGAATGAATCCCTATTTGATCAAAACAACAACCATGTCATTGAAGAATGTAAAAGGAGGTTTGGGCTGATGGTTTGTGACTATTGGAAGGAGAATAAATGGGTCAATCTTGGGGACATCCATCCTGGTCTTTCCTCTCTTCAGAAAGAATTGCTGTCCTTTTCCCCTAACAACAACTATGAAGATGTTTTCCTCTGGAAAAGTGACCCTAAAGGTGAATTCACAGTTTCTTCTGCTTATAAAAACACTTGTTAACAAATCTGCAATCCCTTTTGGAGTAAAGTTTGGAACAACATCTTGATCCCTAAAGTCAACATGTTCTTTTGGCTTGCCTCTCATAATAGTATCCTTACTATTGATAATCTAATTCGAAAGGGATTCAATTTCCCTAACAGATGCGAGCTCTGTCAAAAGGAGGAGGAATCTGTTGATCACCTATTCTTTCATTGCTCCTTTACTAGAGAAATCTTGTGCAAAATTTGGGAAAAATGGAAAATTAATTGGGTCATGAACAAAAGCATTAAGGATATAATATGGAAATGGAATTATCCTACCAAATGCCAAATTATTAAAAAATTGTGGTCCCTGACCCTCCCCATGATATGCTGGGGCATTTGGAAAGAAAGGAATAACAGGATATTTAGGGAAGAAAAGTGTAACACTCAGGTTGTCTTTGAAAAAATATGCAGGGCTATAGAGGAGAACATCAACATCCCTCACAAGAATAATCAGCAATGGATTATTATAAATATGAATGATATGGAAAAAGGCATTATTACTGAATGGAACTTGATTGATAAGGTCTTCAGAGTGGATAACAAGAAGAAGAGAGAAAACATTGTTTGGAGGCTCCCTGATTATGAATGGATAAAGGTTAATTTTGATGGGGCTGCCAAAGGGAACCCTGGAAGGGCTGGTGGAGGTGGAGTTATAAAAAATGCTCAAGGAAGGTTTATTGTTGCTTTTGCATCCCCATTTGGAATCCAAAACAACCATGTGGCTAAAGCTATGGCCTTGCTCAGGAGCCTCCAGTTAGCCCAGGAATTCAAATTTAAAAAAATATGGCTTGAAGGGGATTCCTTAAATATTATACAAGCCCTCAAAGGTATGAGTTTAGTCTCCTGGAATATTGCTAATATTATTAAAAATGCTAAGACTATCCTCAATAACTATGATAGCATTATCTTAACCCATACTTTTAGAGAGGGTAACAAGGTAGCGGATATCCTTGCTAATGAAGGGGTTAACTTGGAAAAGGGGGTCAAATATATGGGGGAAGATCACATTAAGTGGGAGGCTAAGGAACAATTATATTTTGATCGCCTTAATGGAGCAAGCAAATGTTATGATTGAATTCTGGGGAACGAGTACCAATGAAAGAGTTTGGAGGCGGATGAACTGCCAGTCGATGAGTGCTTCTCAGCATCATAACCAAGAACACATGTGTGCGAGAGGTAATTGTAATAATAGCCAAGTTTGTATGAACATGAAAGGCAACATCATAATTGTGAAAGTTTCTTTTCAAGAAGAAACCAGAAACACCGAGCTTTACTTGTAGGTCGAGAACTGTAACAGAGGCGATTGTGATTTGGAGAGCAGAATGGGTGGCAGCCTTAACAGAAATGAACCGTCTGGTTGTGACCACTGGAAAAGTGAAAGGAAGGTGTGGAGAAGGCTCCACCGACATGGATTCACAGATTATATGGAGAAGCTTCGTGGTAGTAGAAGCTCTGTTTCTCAGGGATTCGCAAAAAGCTGGAGCAATAACAGGGCTACCCTGTTTGGGGAAATCTGGCACATTGATGAAAGTCTGATCTCGGAGGTAACAGGGCTCAAGATGGAGGGGACCAAATTCTATAGGGACAGAAAGTATGCCGTTGAGGCATTCAAAAAATTCCCTAAGATGGAGGACGAGAAGGGCAACTTGGAGAAGAAGGATAATATATCTTACTCCACCCCCCAACAGGTAAAACCTTTCTGGTGAAAAATTCTTAGGGCTTTAATGGAATATTTAACTGTGGATGGTAGGTTCACGAAAATTTACAATTATCACTTCGCCATCCTGAATCATTTCTACCATGGGGTGAAAATTTCTTTGCCCTTCTATCTTGCTTCTTCTCTTAATGAGAGTTTGGCGGACCATATTAAAAACCTAGCTCCTACCCTCTTGCACACCAGGGTCTCATCCTATTGATTTATGAATACATGAAGGATAAGACTAGGGCAACAAAGGATGACCCTTTAATTCTCAATGCTCAGATTTCTGAGAAAATCACAGATTCTGGTTCGATTGAGAAGACCAAAACCCCTACCCATAAGAAAAGGAAGGTTATTGTGCAGGAAGAAACATATAAGCTCTATGAGGAAGAAGGAGGAAAAAATAATGAAGAAATTTCTGAAAAGGAGATCAATAAGGAGGAGGAGTATGGGGGAGGAGAGGAAGTGGGCAATTTTGAGAATTGTCAACATTATATTGAAGGCTCAGAAACTAAGAAAGAGGCTCTGAAGCCTAAGGAAGGTGAAAACCCTAATGAGGAGGATATGGAACAAAGCAAGGATTCAGCGGACACCATTTTGGATACTGCCCACAATTGCACCCTTGAATACTTCAACTTTCAAAAGTGGGTGGTGGAGAACATTACCAGCATGCAGGGTAAACAGAGGGAGTTGGAAGGTAAGATCAACAAGTTGATCAACACGTCTGATTCAGGGAAGTAGCATGAGGAGACTGAGAATAGTGAAGCGGAGGAAGAGATGGAAATGGAAGACTGGTGGGAGAAAGACTTGATTAAAGGTGACCTGAAACACCTGGAGGATGTCATCAGAATTCTGAAGGAACAGATGGAGGAGGATAAGGATAATGTAAATACCCGGATGGCTAGAAATGAGAAAGCCCTGAAAAGCCTTATGGATCATAGCCTCCAAGTCCTAAAAGTATCCTCCCAGAACATGAATGCACTGGTGAACCACTTGGAAAAGAAAACCTAGGAGAAGAACCTGGTGGTTATTGAAGATGCTTCTACTCCCAGCCTTAGCCACCAGACCTCTAGGCACAGAACCAGGCAGACTACAGTGGAGAAGGAAATGAAGATGAAGGATAGCCAAACTGCTTAGGAAAATACTGATTTGAGGGAAGCGGAAAAAGCAATGATGCTTTTGGTACAGGATGCAGAAGAAACAATGAAGAATTTCTAACTCTATTTTTTGTTGGGCTTGAGGCCAATTTCTTGCTGGCCTTTTGTTGTCCTTTCTGTTGTTGCTGGTTTTTTTGCTGGTTTTTAGCTGCTGTTGTATTTTGATGCTTCTTTGAATATCTTTCCTATGTATCTGGGTTTCGGGTCCCTTAAAACCTGTTTTTAATTAATCAAAAACATTAATATTATTATTAAAACTACTCATATTAATAATAATACTAAAGTTATATATATTATTATGGGCTTGTCCCTTTGCCTTTAAAAAAAATACTAAAGTTATAATTACTTTGCTTCGTATTATTGATTATTTTAATCATAATATTGCTAGAGTGGAAGTAAATGAGTGCCACGTAGTGGCGAGTACTTGCCATTATAGTATTGTAATAAAAATATTTGCTCTAAATTTTAATTATTATAATTTTGAATTGTAATAAAATATTTGTTTTAATTTTTAATCATTATAATTTTGAATCATTATTATTTTAAAATTATATTAGAATAATTATATTTATGTATTATTAACTACAACTCTTCTTTTAATAAAATAATATAAACTAGCAATTGCACTTTTATGTGCAATGGGTATGATAAAGGCAGGGAAGGTCAGTTGGCATGTAGCTTGTGAGGTCAATTTGTGGCCATGAATGGCTTAATTGAGAGTGATAGCTTAAAATCAACTATGCATCCACTTACAAGGACTCAATCATAAATAAAATGAAACCTTTGAATTGAGAAGATAATCAAGTTTCATTAGCAACACACTCATGTTATGTTTGCAATGGGTGAGCATGAGAGAGAGGTTGAGATAGGGATAGAAAGAGGTATATATATAGGGGTAAGAGTGAGAGAGAGAGATGGATAAAGATATAGATATAGAGGTAGAGAAGAAGATGAAGATAAAGAAAGATAAAGATAGAGATATGAAGTGATATATATAGATAGAGGGAGAGAGATATAGTGGTAGAGAGAGATAGAGATAGAGATAGAGGGATAGATGGATATAGAGAAGAAAATAGATATGCATATAGAGGACCAAAAAGAGGGAGAATGAGAGAGAGATGTATGGATAGGAGGCATGTCTAGAGATTAGGGGGAGAGATGAAGATAGAGGTAGAGATGATGATAGAGAGAAAGAGGAGGGGAAAAAATATGGAGCAAGGGAGAGGGGGAGACAAGGATAGAAAAAGAGGAGATAGAGAGGGAGACAAAGAGGAAGAGATAGATAGATATATATATATGGTGAGATAGAGCTAGAGAGTTAGAGATATATAGAGAGGGGAAGAGCGAGAGACATAAATAAATGGACAAATACAAATGGAGAAAGGATGAGAGAAATAGGGGAGATAGATATATATTGGAAGAGAAAGAGAGAGACATGGAGATATAGATGAAGAAAAAGGGAGAGAGAGAGAGAGGGGGGGGGGAGAAATAGAGAGGAGGGTAAGATAAAGAGAGTGATGACCCAGAGAGAGTGGGGGATATTGATATAGATAGATAGAGAGGGACATCGAGAGAGATAAAGATATATGTATAGAAAGAGATAAATAGACTACCTAGAGAGATATGGAGAGAAATATAAAAAATGATATATTGTGCAAGAGATATGGAGTGAATGAGAGAGGGGGGGAGGCAAGAGTGAGAGAAAGGAGCTAACAAAGATGAGTAATAGAGAGAAAGGTTTAGACTTTAGAGAGAGGGAGAGAGATAAATATGGGGAAAGATATAGAGATAGATATAGAGAGAGGGGAAGAAACATGGAGTGTGTGTATATTCATTAGAGAGAGAAGAAGTAGAGAGATATAAAAAGAGGGGGTGATGGGGAGATAGGGAGAGTTAAGATAGAAAGAGGGAGAGAAGGGATATATAGAGATAGAAAGGATCTAGAGAGTAAATATAACTTGTAAAATATAAAGGGGGTGAGATAGAGGGGGAGATGGAAAAATAGAAAAAGGGGGAGAGGGATAAATAGAGATAGAAATATGGTGAGAATCAGAGAGGGGGGATAGAGAGATAGAATGATAAAGATATAGAAAGTGACATATGGAGAGGTAGAGAGGGATACAAAGTGAGTGAGAGAGATAAAGGAAGAGGAGTGTATAAGATCTAGAGATAGTGAGATAGAATAGAGATAGAGAGGGAGAAATAGGCTGGAGTGTGTGTTTGTGTGAGTGAGAGAGATAAAGATATAGAGATAATGAGAGAGAAAGAGGGAATGTATGTGTGAGTAAAATAGATGCAGAGATAGATATAAAGAGGGAGAAAGGTATACAAATAGATAAAGAGGGGGGAGGGAGAGATATGATATAGAAGTAGAGAGATATAAAAAGAGGGGATGTGTGTGTGTGTGTGTGTGTGTGTGTGAGAGAGAGAGAGAGAGAGAGAGAGAGAGAGAGAGAGAGAGAGAGAGAGAGAGAGAGAGAGAGAGAGAGAGAGAGAGAGAGAGAGAGACATGGACATGGACATGGAGATGGAGATAATAATCAAATGACATGCTAACACCAACATAACTCCCCAAGGACATATGTTATCCTTAAATTATTGACATGAAATGAGTAATAACAAATTAGTTGCTCTTTCCCGCTCTCTTGCTCTAGACATTTAATTTAGGTGTTAAGTTGAAATTTATTTTATTATATTTTTTAGAATAATATTCAAATATAATCTTTCTATAAAAATATAAAATTAATAAGATGAAATGTATTCTAATATCTTTTAATTATTATTTGTAATTCCATAAAAAAAACACAAATAATTAAAATACGATTTTAACTTAATAAAACAATTAATCCTTGAAAAAAAGTGGAAGAATTAGAATAAATAATAAAAAATAGAATATCCAATTAAAGAAGATAATATTAAACGACATTCTTATCAAAAGAAAATAGTAATAAAAGAAAGATTTTAATTTAAAATATAATTATTCTATCATAATTAAAATTTTAATAAGACAAATAATTATAATTGGTTTTAATAAAAAACTATTAATAATTATAAAAGTGAAAAATAAACATTTTTTGAATCTGAATGAAAAATATTTAAATTTATGATTAAAAGATTAAATTATTTTTTATTTATTAAAAAGATAAAAAAAAAATGATTTTCAAAAAATATTAAAAAATAGAATGATTTCAAAAAATATATAAAATATAATTATAAAGAATACATATAATGACTAGGTTTATTTAAAAAATATTTTATTTACAATATTGTAAATAATAAAAAATTAAAAAAATATTTAAAATAGACATTTAAATTTTTAAAATACAAAGAAATCCAAAAAAAAAACCTAAAAAATCTATCATTCCTAAAAATTTGCTTCTATAATTGTCTTCGAACATGTAGTGTTGCGGTTAAAACACTTCGTTGGTGAAGCGGTCACCAAGGTTCAAACCCCTGCTGGGCCATTGTGCTCACATACCTTGTATCTTCGCTAGGTCGTTGTGCTCACGGGTTTGAACAAGTGAAGTGTGGGGATGAGGTCCCCCGATTGTGGCCTCGCCGGTTCATAGCTCTAGGTCAAAAGTGTTTCACGTGGAGCCAGAGGGCGTGTCATGCTAGCATCGCCGGTCACGTTAAAAAGTTTACCACGAATTAGAAAAAAAATTAAAAAAATTTGCTCCTATAACACCAATTTTTAAAAACCAATCATAGTCTAGATAAATAACTTTTATGATAGTACAACTTGAGTTGGCCTAGTGGCGGAGAACTTGTGCTCTTGAAAGAGAGGCCAAAGGTTCAAATCCCACAAGGGGGTAGGGTATGTCCACCTTATCAGCTCTTTGGCCCATTACCAATAAAAAAACAAAACTTCTATGATATTTTAAATATAAAAATATAAATCTCAACTTTACAAAAACCAAGTTTTTCTTAAAGGAAAAAATAATAATCACTTTTGATTGGTGCAAACTAATTGAAAAAAACACTTCAGTGAATGCAATAGTACTAGCCTAACGACAAGTACTAATAATATCAAACTTTAGTTTTCTTATGATTTTTTCATAGGAATAGTTGTCATTACCGAAAATTGGGTAAATTAGTTAGTATACGTGTCATTAGTAATAGTGTTATTGTGCCTCCACAAAATGTTGAGATTTCAAATATTATCACCAATCAAAATGGAAGAAATAAAGATTTTTATTTACTTGGCATAAAAAATATTCATTTACATTAAGTTAAAATATTAAAGTTGATTGTATGACAAATAATACAATGTTTTCATTGTTTCAAATAAAATTATTTGATCACTAGTTAATCACTAGTTAAAAACATAGCCTCACCTATAATTCCATACAACTAATAAATAATTTTGAAAAGACTGAGCACCAACAATAAATAATTTTGAAAAGACTGGGTGGCAACTGGCAACAATAAATTATTTTGAATAGACTCGGCAACAACATATTTTAAAAATATTTCCTCCATTCATGAAGTGCGTACAGATGCTCGGGCTGATGGACAGTTTCCATCTACTACTTATGTTTTGGTATGTGCACTATCGACGATGTACGATAAGTCAATTCATGTATGGTAGATGTTATGTTTTATGTATGATATGTCAATTTATGTATGGTAGATGTTATGTTTTATGTACGATATATTGTTTTATAAGTAATTTTGCTTGTGTCAAAGTCCTTTCCAGCACTTGATTTGGAAATGACTTATCATTTAATTGATAAGAAATTTTAGTCCATAAGACAACTAAGTTATATGTGGAAAACATCACTTCTTCATCTTGGGAATTTATTTTTGCTATTGATTATAGGGGAGAGGACTCAGTAATTGTGCACCCTAACTTCACTCTTCTCAAAATCCTGTGGAAATTTCAAATCACTCTCAATTTTTTACAACAACTTACTTGGCAAGTCCCCTACTTATAACTAACATTTCAGGACCACATCATCAAATATGATGCCACATCAACATTCTTTTTGCCAAGGTGTCCAAAATAGCCCAAAAAATAGTGAGACCAATAGGCATGCAAAAGGGATCCCAATACTTGTGCAGTTGATGTGGCATTACGTGATTGGTTTTTTTTTACAACAAATAGTACATTTCATTTAATTATTGGTAACCATCACAACAATAACAACTTTAAAGTCACAACTATTGGAGCAATATTGTACAAAAATTGGATATTAAATCAGTAAGTATGGGGGTATTAAATCAACAACTTCTATCACAAGAATTGGAACATGCTCAACTATTGGGTCCTTTCCCCTATAGTAGATACAATCTCTTGAAAGATTTGCATCAGCTATTTCAACCCCAACTAACATTTTATTTGCAATTTGATAGTATTATGAATGTTCATTCTTGAGGTTGTCTTTATTTTCAGCAGTGGTCATTTACAACAAATAAATTAATTGGGATGAGAACAAGCAACTTGAGTTTATATATTTGGAAGCATAAAAATTAGATTAGAAAGTAGCTTGAGTTATATGATCATACTAAGACTTTTATCAAGAGTACTAAAATATAATTTATAAGTTATAGGGTTTATTCCCAAAATAATAGAAATAAATATAACATTTATAATTTTATAAAGATGGAAAAACATATAAAAAAATTGTAATGCCCCCGCTATGAGGCCCAGAGGACTTAATCAATTAAACCCAAGAAAATGCGATTTTTTTTTTTGAAAGTATAATAAACCATACATATGCATAGAGTTACATGATACAACATGATAAGAGAAAAAGACGAACAAAGAAAAGATAGCAATAGTTACTCAACATTACCAATAAAACCAACTTACACAACCATAATAATCATCATTTAAATAATATAACATCATTTATTACAAATGAACATGATACATAATACATTGTCATGAGAAAATACATATGATCATCAATTACATTACAATGTATCCATAAGGATATATTCTCCAAGAGTATAATAAAGAAGTAATTACATAAATTTGGATCAATATGAAAGTCTTCAATCTTTGCTCGAGCCATCACATACATGATGAAAGATGAACAAGACCCAGTGGGTGCAAAAATCACTCCACCCAACCATGTGGTACCATTAGATCCACCCCGCGTGCTAGGAGATATCAGCTAGACCCACAAGACGGAAGCAAGCATATGCTCGGGTACTCACATGACTCACATGAGACTCACAATATTATTACCACAAGAGACTCATAGAATGACCAACCGATTCCAGAGACCCAAGGAAAATAACAAGAAGAGACCACTAGGTATGCAATAGGGAAGAGTGTCATCACTAGGTTGTCATGGGTTACCCTGGTGAGTCTTCACTAGGTCCCGACACCCATCCTAGGTTATCCTGGTGACCTCTATCGATCCCCAACCCCCATACAAACACTAGTGGACCACACCAACCTTTCAAAGGGACAAGATTGGTGGATGCCATTACATGCCTTCTCTACTTACCTCAAACCTAAACAAGCATTCGAGAATAAGAGAGGCAACAATTAATTCTTTTTTAATGTCTTCTAGCTACCCACCCAAGTTCATTATTTTAAATTTCCACTTGATTACAAAACCCTCCTTAAGTTACCTTGGTGACCTCTTTGAGTCCGAGCCCCCAATGAGAGCCACTCTGCCTTGACTTGCACCTAGGAATCCAAAAAAACAACACAAGACCTAAGACACTCAAAAACTCGAGATGACAAGGTCCCGACCATAGCAAGGCTTAACTTACTTGCTAGAACAAGATAACAATTAAGGAGTACAAAATGCATGCTATGAAAGACCATCTAGCATCAAAAGACATTCAGAGACTTGAAACAAGTTACATCAAGAGAGAAAGAGTAAGTGCGCAATAAAGGATCCAAGAAATTCCCTAGCCTCTGGAACCAAAATACATTCATCACAACATTCCCTTTTCCAAATATGATAGTCTAGATACAAAGCAATTACAAGGTCACATTGTGCCGAACATATGAGAACCACATCACAATTTATTACCATAAATAGACCTTAACTTATACTTCACATCATTTACTTTTAGTTAATATTAATTCTATTAACCCATATTGAAAACAAACCATTACTCACTACAATCCTAATAATTTGCACAATAAAGCTGACAATTTGCCCTTTTAATACATATAAGAAATCATAAACCATTTACTAATTTCAATTTCTATAATAAGTGTACAAGTAATTATGTGGTTGTAAATATATAAGTTCATATATATATATATATATATATACACGAGAAAGGGGAACACACAACAAGAAGATTGGGTTTTCCGACAATATCAAGAACAATGCTGAAAAAAATAATGCATTCCCACCGATCTCATATTCGGTTAATAAACAATACGAACCGATTATGGTAATTGGTTGTCAAAGTGAAATAGGGGCCGAACAAAAGGAAAAGAGACTGGGGAAAAGGAAATATTGATCAGGGTGACGCTCTTAAAAGAAAACTACTCAAGGGAAATCTTAAGCATAAAAGTGCATCAATTAATACTGCTGTCCAAAATGACATACAAGGAGAAAGCATACTAAAAAGAAAGAATATTCCAGTTAATTATTCAAGACATAATGATTTCTAAAGAAACAACACAGAAGGGTAGCATACCATCTTTGGTACTCGGTTAGGAAAAAACACAACTGTAATTTGATGGAAAAAGAACATTGCAATTGAAAAAACATCGATTTTATAATTTGATTAACCAAGGATGCAAACAACTTAATTAATCGGCTGATGACATAAGTATCCCAATTACAAGAGATTAACACTCGATAAGGATAGTTATTCGACCAAAGTATGAGACCACGTTGAAAAAAATATACGCATACCGATCTGGAAATCGGTTAACAATGCAACATACTGATTTTGAAAATCAGTTAGCAAGATGAAGAATGAGTTGAACATAGTCTAAAGGAATTGGAAAGACACAAAAATTAAACAAGGAGATGCCATTTGAATGCAAACCAAATACAACAAGCCATATAGTGAGCAAAAGGGAAAAAACCATAGCATAAATAAAGAACAGACCAAAAATAAACAATTCTTTGATTAAACAAATGAATATTCAGCCTGGCTGAGGCAAAGATTAGAAACAAACATACAGAGAGAAACTATGAAATCCTAGGAGATCGAAATCCTATTGAAAAATTTAATTCATTGATCTGCATAGAATAAACAAAATCAAAGAAACAACTCAAACCTGGAGTCCTTCGCCCGATGAAGAAGTTTTTGGCGTTACAAGGGATCCACAAATTTCTTTAGGAAGCCAGATTCAAGAGTCCCTTCCACCTTTCTATCAGCACCAGATCCAAAATCCAGAAACCCCCAAGAAAATTCCCAAATCTGATTCAAAAACCCATACCCAGATTTTCTCACAAAATTTTTCACTAGAGCCCCAAAATTCTTCTCCGTCCTTTTTCGAAAAAAAAAAAGAGATATCCTTTTCGAAATGTAACTCCCCCATTAAAATTTGCATGCAAGATTTTTCCCCACTTCTCTAATAATTATTATTTTTAATTATTTTAATTTATTTACTCATTAATTTTCCTAAGCACTGCAAAATTGCCAAATTAAATATTTAATTCCCAATTTAAATTTATCCACATTTATATATATTTTTAATAAAATGATTAAACCTTTTTGTAAAAATAATTAATATATATTAATATTATCTATTTTTCAATATTAATATTAAATAAACATTAGACTATACTCTAAAATAACGGATTGCGAACTAACCAGACATGAAGGACCAACATGACGAACAACTGACATGCCTAGACAACAAAACACAAGGATACCTGACTAGAATCTCGTTCAGGAATGATGGTTACATCAAGGGTCTAACCGATAACTCCAAATTTTCAACATTTCCATTGGCTCATAGAGCACACTCAGACTTGAAGATTCAGGTGGAGTCAATGCTCGGTACCTGCAATTGCATAAACACACCGTTGAACATGTACATACAATCCATATAACATCATACTGTGAAAAGAGAATGGAATCGACGTAGCTTACTCATAAAGAGTAGTGCAACACTTTTCCCTTTCACCCAAGCACATCAAAGATAGAAGCAATGTACATCATATCAAGTAACCATCAATAAGCATAATGATTAAATTATAACAAACACATATATAATCCATCACACTAATCCTCTGACCAACTAAACATAGATAACATCATATGAACACAACATAGTCATCATCATATAAATCTTCATCCAACGATCCATAAGCATAAAACATGAATATTACATATAAATCCAAGAGACATAGAGTGCATCATATGTAAAATCAAAATCGACCAGCACCAAAAAGGGTCTAAGCTACAAAAAAACTCAAAACCATAGAATCTAGAAAGCCAAAAGAAAGCGGGCACTACAAAAATTGTGTGCTACATTATTGATAATAAGTATTTTGATTTAAAAAAGATGTTGTAAACAAAGAACCCACAACCAATGAACATGCTCACCCTTCTACGAGAAGAATTATATATAAGCTAAACTCATTCTCATAACTCTTCTTGTCAAATAAATATATTATAAGAGTTTTATTAATTTTTTAAAGCTAAATATGTTTTTTTATGTTTAGGTGGAGACTTAAATGCTAACAATTCTTTTAAATCTTCTGAATAGTGGAGATAGTTGAATAAGATACAATTTATATGTATATATTTATACTAATATGATTTTTTAATTAAAGAAAAATTAGATACAATTTATATGCATCATTCAATGTTTTACTTCAACAAAGTAAAAAAGAGGAAGTTATAGTATATAGATCATTATAAACTATTATATTATTTAATATTTTATCATCTGTTTTTTTTTTTTTTGATCAAGCACTTTTGACTGGAGCTATGAACCAATGAGATCACAAGGAGGACCTCATCTCCGAATCGATGGTCAAGGCATCCTCTTTGAAGCACCTACATAGCTTGAGAGCACAGCTGTCAATTTCCTAACCAACGAACGAAGAGTAATCGACCAACCAGCATCGGGGGGACCAAGAGCACACTCCAAATTTATCATTCACACACTCCTCGGCATGCACCAATAGCGAATAACCTCTCCGGCCAAGTCAACGGACCGACGAGGGCCGACAGGGGCCGGCGGGGGCGGTCAACAGGGCGAGGGCCGACGGGAGCGGAGAGGGGCCAAGCCCTGAGCTTCGAACTCATGACCTCCCCTACAGGAGGCTCGTAGCTATACCGCTGCGCTATGAGGTGAACCCTTAAAAAAGTAAGCCACTCGATGATAAATTTTCATCAACCTAATAGTCACCCCATTCTATCTACTAAGTCATCTTCATTGAGCAATTGGAAAAGATTTCCTAGAAGTAGCATTCAAAATGTTGAAAGTAATATTTCATTGAGTTGCCTTGGATACCACACGAAGAAAACTCAATTTATTAGATGCACATGATGTGTAGGACTTTGAATCCTATCAATAGAAGCAACAATAAGTGAGTTCTATCTGACATGTGAAAAGTTAGCTATTTTTTGAATTTTTTTGGGAAAATTTCACAATGATGGTTACAATGAAGGAAACAATGTTTTTTACATTAAAATCTATTTCATAAATTTTTAAATATTGTGTAATAAAGTTTTCTTTCAAATCTATATAAATAGTATGCAATATTATAGTAGTATTATAACATCTATTAGCTATGAATAGTTGTAGTTACAATTGTTGTTTTACATAAGTAAAATATTGCAATTTTATTTTAACACTTTCAAATTGCCATTAGTTCTCTTGAGTTGCTTTCCATATTACATTTCTACTACTTATTCTCCAACAATCACTAACATAGGTGTTTACAAATAGTTAGAATTATTACCATTAATTAAATTTGTACTTCATGTTTTACATAATTAGAATATTGTTGCCTTGCATTTTGATTACTTGTGCTCCGATAATCAATGGCATGTGATTTTAAAACTATTTAAACAATGTGTAATAATATAGTTCTATTCTATCCTCTGATTGCAACTATTATTTTTTTATAAATAAAATATTGTGATTTTATTTGTATACTTCCATTATGTGATTAGTTTTAGTCACTTCTCATGCTACATTTCAATGATATGAACCTTCCATTGCTTATAGCTTATATATATAGTACATTCCTTACAATTTTCTAAATTACTATTAGTTTAATATCTTTTTCTCATTCATTTCAATCTAATTTTTATAGTTATGCTTAAAAAAGTATTTTCCAGTTGAAGTGCTACTTGCAAATTATATACAACATTTTTTAGTTGTGTTTTCTCTATCCCTCACTACCTTTCTTTTTTATTTTTAAATTGTGTATAGGATAAACTACTATACAACATTATCTTGTTGCAAACGACCGAAAACAAAAAAATTGCCACATATTCATTAGAAGCTATTCTTTATAACCTATGCAAAGCTACAAATATTGAAAATTTCATCCATAGTTACATTCTTATAAAAAAAAATCTTTTTTCAACATTTATTAAATATATATAGTTAATTGAATAATTTGGTTTTAAGTTTTTTTCAATGTCAATTTCATAGAGTGATTTTAGAGCTTATGTTCATAATATAATAGTGAAGCAGTCACTGCTGAGGAGGGACCTCAAAGAGATCAATCTGGACCAGTCAACAAGAGTAAATACAACTGAAACACAAAGATATGATGGAGGCAATGCAAAACAAATTGTTTCATTGTAGGAAATTTGATTACATCCAACCGGTAACAATCGGGTTACAACATACCAACTTACAGGCCTGGTAGAATAGGTCACAATCGAGACCTTGAATCTTATGATCTATCTTCTACGCACAGTCTAGCTACTTGATTCTCTCCTTGATTACATTCTAATGCGTAATTACAAATATATATATCAATCCAAAGGATTCAGTCAGCCCAAAAGGGATCAAAACCCGAAGAACAAGACTTAATGTGCAAAATAAACAAGGTCAGCCTCTGCCAAGAGATTCCTCTAGAAAAACCAAAGGATGAAACGTAGATCGCGGGAAAAGGATTGGCCACATGCCAAGGAACATCAGAATCAACACCCAATGTAATGCCCCACTAGGAAACCCTGAAGGGATAAGCTAAAACACAATAATATAATGCAATAATTTTTTTAAAAAAGTTACACAACATTAAGATACAACAAGATATCAAAGATTCAAATTACATAGCGGAAGACATCAACTAACACCTAAAGAGTTTCCCAACGTGATTACTTAATTACACATTTAACTTAACTCACACTAATAAATCCAATAAGCTGATTATCTTATAACGAGATAATTCTTAAACAAGGATAATTTCTTTCAGATAGATGAAAATATAGATCACAATATAAGGTTCATCCATTAAGATTTGTCTATACCCTTCATTCAAACTTTCATTTAGAATTTAAGTCATGCATCTAATTTAACAACACACTTGAATTTTATCATAAACTAACAAGATATTTCCATGCATACTTAATTTCCTTAACAACAACTAAATATATTCCATTATACTAAGCTACATTCATTCATGATCCAATTCACTGCATCTAAGAAAGGACTGCATACATGCATTTAAAATTAATTTCATCTTATCCACTTATAAATTCTATCAAAATGTCATTCATAGATGCTAACACTAAACATGAAACATAAGAACAAAAGCATCACATAACACCCAGATGATCTCGGAGTTCACCCCTAAAGGGCTACATCTCTGGGTCTGCTCAATTGCAAGACCCCTCTGATAATTAAATAAGTTCATAATACATAAGGTTCTCATTATTTACAAACCTGCCATCAAGGCGAAACATAACCAATATACAAATGACCACATCAGTCAATAAATACATAAACGATCCCTGAAAAGGAAAGGATCTAACTGAACATAATCAAGCAAATACAAAGGTCCACTGGAGCATCAACAAAACTAAGTGATCACCACCCAAGGTCTAAAATGAAACTAGGTACTCACAAGGGCATAGACAATAGGACGACTTCACAAATGTGCTCCTATCAGGACAATACAACAACACACTAGCGAACGTAGGGACAAATATCATCACACAACCTGGTAAGGTTACCATGGCAAGTCTTCATAGGTTTCGGCCCCATACATTGGGTTACCCTGGCAACCTAATCCGAACCTCTGACCCATCCAAGCCTCATGTGGACCAACACATCCTTTCGTGAAGACAAGGATGATGGTTTGCCATTTCAGACCTTCTCACATCATGTCGAGTCTATGTTAGCACTTGTCCCATGTGTGAGGCACAATTATCTTACTTAGAGATTAACATTCTAATCTACTGTTAGGTTATCACTTATTAGACTCACTTTCAATGGGTTACCCAACAACCACTTTGGGTGCGGCCCCATATTGAAAGCCACTTCCCATATGACACTAGACTATACTCAAGCGACCTCAGAAACCAAGGAATACACATGGTCAAGCAAACAGAGTTCAAAAAGGAGGGAACATCCATCTGGTAAAACACGACTCAAAAGAGGTACACTTACTGACGGAACTCTAACCAGAGACCTGACCAACCATGGTCAACCACAAATCATCATTCGACACCCAAATAAAGGATATGACCAATACAACACCACAACAAAGTAATAGTCAACTCGAGATTGAGGACAGAAACAGGTACCCAAATCAACCATACGACAGGGTCCAATCAAACAAAGCAAGGCTTGTCATTACTTAAGAAAAAGTGAATACAGAAATTAAACTCGCATAGGCAATAACTAGCAAATACAATCTTTTCCAAATTGATTTAAACATTAAATGTCGATCAAGTTTTCTAAATGATCTAAGTTAGATTGCAGTTATCCACCTCATCTAGGTACAGGTTGTTCTTGGTTTTCTAACTCTCTAAGGTTCATTTGCATCAAACATACATAAATATGTCATTATGAGTTCTTAAACTAATTTCACATAAATATAATTAAACAACCATTAACCAACTAAATATGATATTTAATCTTCAATTAAAACATCATTGTCATACTGGTTCAAAAATAATTCCTCCAAATTTGTCTTTTCGAGAACCAAGTTACACTATACATATCAAGGAAATATATACTTAAAGGAACCAAATATAGATAATCCATTCCCAAATTAATAGATTATTTCCTTGCGCACATGAAGAAAAAAAACCAAAATTAACTATTAATTAATATATATCTTTATTAATCCGCGATTAATAAAATATAACAAATTAATAATTAAAAACCAATATTAACAAATCAAGTATTTAATTAGAAAAATATTCATTAATAATAAAATAGAATTTGAATATTAATTAATGTATATTTTCAATTATACAAATAATTAATAACAAATTAATTATAATTTATTACTTAATGAATAATTAATCATAATTAAAAAACTTAATTAAAAATACATTTATTATAATATTAAATTATTATTATTTTTTTGATTAAAAAAATATATATTAAAAAAATACGTTTAAAAAAAAATCATATAAAATAAGGGGGGGGGATACCCACGTGGACCCCACATGGGTCCCCCTTGGTAGCCCACACTACATACGGTAGCACTGCTACCAAAAGGTAGCAGTTCGTTACCATTGGTAGCACTGCTATCTTTTGGTAGTAGTTCGCTACCATTTATAGCGCTGCTATCTTTTGGTAGCAGTCCACTACCATTTGTAGTGCTGCTGCCAATAGGTAGTAGCCGCTACCTTTGGTAGCAACCTGCCTCCCGCATGGTGGGGGTTTGTGCCCTGCCACGTGGGTATTATATTATTAATTTTTTTTTAAATTTTATTTTACTATTAAAAAAATAAAAATACTTACACAGCAAAATACACAGTCTCCCAGAGACTTAAAATAATTAATAATTTTTATTTTTATTTTTCAAATACCTAGATTTAGGAATGGTAATCTCTTCAAAACAATACCATGCTGGCATAATGATAAGGACTAATCATCCATTATCCATACCCAGGTAGATTTCTTTGATAAAAGCTTGAATTTGAAAGCATTTATTTGGAATTTTAACAAATTTCCATTGTAAACAACCAATCTCAAGTTTATTTTTTATTTTAAAACAATCAGAGCAACCAAAAACTAAACTTGGAATGGAAACAACAAGAAGGGTTTGGATTGGAAATAAACTTGCATCTGTTTCATTTTCCCCAAATAGATGGGAGTTTTCCATCTTCACACACAAATTTCTTAAAAAACCAAAACAATTTCTTTAAAACAAGGAAATCAATGAAATTAACCAGAGGCCTACCTGGCTCAGCAATCCTGGCAAGATTGAAGAAGAGCCCCATTCTCCAACTCAAGAAATTCCCTTTCTTCCCAAAACCCACAAATTTTCTATTCAAGAATATTTTCCAAAAATATTTTTCCCAAAAAAATTAACCTCCCATATTTTTCCAAAAGTCTAGGTTAAATGGGAAAGGTTTGACCAAAATTTTAATTTTTGGATTTAAATTTTTTATTTAAAATAAATCCTTAAAATCATTCTTTCAAACTATATCAATAAATTAAACTTGCATTTCAATTTAAAATTGATTTTCTCAAACAATTGAAATTAACCTTTCTATTTCCAAAATGCCAAGAAGATAAAATTAATTCTATTTCAACTAAATTTAAATCTTTCTTTTCCAATAGCGTAAACATATTAAATTTAACATTAAAATTAACCATTTAATTGAACTTGCTCCTAATTTAAATCGAGCAATTCAAATTAACAATAATCGCATAAAGAAATCCTGTTTAATTTAGTCCATTAATCTTTAATGCACAAACACATATTTAATCAAATTAAATAATAAGGACTAATTACTCAATTTAACCATACACACAAAACAAGCAACCCAAGAAGCCAACCAGACATACGACCCGCAAACCCAACCAAAGGGAATACCAACGACGACTGACGATGCTCACTTGAGCACGACTATGGTCAAACAAGGGTCTTACGACCACCTAATCCAGGTGGAGACGAACCTCGCACCCATGCAGTACTGTACCTGAAATCTCCTGCAACCAAGAGTCATACATGCATACATATATAAACTTAATGAAAGCGTTAGCCCGAGATAATAACATGAAATAGGAGAATTAATTAACTTGCATACAAACTGGTGCGAAAACCACAATAACAGGTATGCACTAAAATCAAAACATCTTACTATAACACTATAATATGTTAAACTAACTCAAGTCAAACCGAGGTTAGAAATTGAGTAGGGTAGGGGTACTACACCCAAGGCTCCGCAAGCTTTGGAATAGGTTCTGGTAGATCACCAAAATAGGTCTCAGGCAACCGATAACAAAGGAATAATCAGTAACAAGAAACTATCATGGAAACCGATAGCGATATCTTGCTGGAAAATGATCCAAATATGATGCGGTCTGGAAGCAAGAAAGATGATCAAGTCTTCTAGTAGAATCCAACTCCACAACATCCGATGAGCCAAAACTGGGACACATAGAAAGGAAAAATGAAACTGCAAACATAAAGGAAAATGTTTTTTGGTTGATGCAAGATTGCAATGTACCGAGGTGCATCAGACATCCAGGGTTATAGAAAAGATGAGCCTCTCACTTTGCTGGGGTCAGAGGAAAACCAAGGCAGTCCACCTCTACCTGAGAAATCCAAGATGAATCTTCAACTAGTTTGTCCTTCCACTTCACAAGATATTCTTTATACTGACTGCTCCGGATACTACGCCCAATCCTACTGCCCAAAATATCTTCAATCTGATCCACTTCCTTCTGGGCTAACTGTTTCTCCAAGTCTGCAACATTGTCTCACTAAATTTTGGTCCATGGTACTCATGAAAATCTGCAATATCGAAGATAGGTGAAATACTTAGACTATCCGGTAACTCCACTTCATATGCATTTCTAGAACTGAACTTCCTCAAAATCCTACAAGGTCCAAAATTCTTTAGCTACAATTTTTTATAAGTTCCAACCGAGAATCTCTCTTTTCTCAGATATACCATCACTTCACCACCAACTTCAAATTCCTTATGTCTCCTCTTCTCATCTACCTTCTCCTTATACTTGTTGTTCATGTCTTCCAAATGTTGCTTAACCTGAATATGCAATGTTGCCATGTGATCTACAAAGTCTTCTACTTCTGAACTCCTCCGGTCTTCATTGCTAATGTCTCTCAATTTTGATATCCCTCTAAGATGCACTTCGGTAGCAATCTCAAAAGGTGTTCTTCTGGTACTTCTATTCACTGAATTGTTGTAGGCAAATTCTGCTTGTGCAAAGATTAGATCCCAACTTTAGGTTTTATCTCCCACTAAACATCTCAACAAATTTCCCAAACTCTGGATAACAACTTTTGTCTGTCCATTAGTTTACGGATGAAAAGTAGAACTGAACTTCAAATCTGTCTTCATCTTCTTCCAAAGTGTTCTCCAAAAATAGCCAGTAAACTTAGTATCTCTATCTGAAACTATGCTCTTAGGTAATCCATGCATTCTCACCACTTCCCTAAAAAATAGGTCTGCTACATGCAATGCATCTGATGTCTTCTTACAAGGTATGAAATTAGCCATCTTTGAGAATCTATCCACTACCACAAATATAGAATCATTCCCTCTCGGTGTCTTACGCAATCCAAGTACAAAATCCATTCTTACAACCTCTCAAGGTCTTACCGGTATTGTTAAAGGTTTATAAAATCCCACACTCTGACTACTGCCTTTTGCAACTTGACAAACTCTATAACTTTGCACATATCTCTTAACATCCTTATGAATTTGGGGCCAAAAGTACTGCTCACTCACTAATGCCAATGTTTTGTCAATGCCAAAATGTCCAGCTAAACCTCCACTATGTTTCTCCTTTATCAGATTCTCCCTCATAGAACTCTTAGGTATGCACAACTGAACTCCTCTGAATAACATCCCATCCTGAATGAAATAATCCAATCATTTTCTTCTGTCTACCATAACCAGTTCTCTACATGTTTTCCAAGGTCTTGCAAAATCCAGGTCTTCATCATACAAGGTCTTCAAATCCTAATACAGTCACCCTCATCTCTGTCAACAAATTCCTTCTCCTACTCAATGCATCAACAACTTTGTTAGATTTCTCACTTCTATGCTTTAACACAAAGGTGTAACACTGCAAGAATTCTACCCATCTCATATGTCTTTGATTCAACTTCCTCTGACTATTCAAATAATGCAAAGCTTGATGATTTGTATACAACACAAACTCCTTAGGCAACAAGTAATGTCTCCACTTCTTCAAGACTTGAACTATGACATAAAACTCCTGATCATACACTGAATATCTCCTTCAGGCATCATTCAATTCCTCACCGAAATAAGCTACTGCTCTTCCTTCTTGACTCAAGATTGCTCCTATTGTTGTTCCACTTGCATCACAATCCACTTGAAATAGTTTATTAAAATCTAGTAAAGCCAACATAGGTTGCTCAGTCACTTTCTGCTTCAAGAATTCAAAACTTTTGTTTGCTCTTGTGGTCCACTTGAATTCCTTCCGATCTCCTCTCATGGTATCAGTCATAGGGTTACAAACTCAACTAAAATTTCTGATAAACTTCCAGTAAAAACTAGCCAATCCATGAAATGATCTTACCTCTCCAATACTTTCTGGTGTGGGCTACTCAAAAATTGCTTTCACTTTCTTAGGGTCCATCTTCAAACCATCCTCGGATATAAAAAATCCTAAATAGACTAACTCATCCTTCATGAAAGTACACTTCTTGATATTGATCAACAACTTCTCCTCTCTCAACCTCTGCAAAACTTGTCTTAACTGCAACAAATGCTCCTCTTTTGTCTTACTGAAAATCAGAATATCATCCAAATATACAATAACAAACTTACCCAAGAATTTCTTCAATGCCTCATTCATCAACCTCGTGAAAGTACTCGACGCATTAGTCAATCCAAAAGGCATCACCAACCATTCATACACTCCTTCATTTTTCTTAAATGTTGTCTTCCACTCATCACCTTCTCTAATCCTAATCTGATGACATTATCTCTTCAAATCTATCTTTGTAAAGTATGGTGTTCCACTCAAACGGTCCATTATGTCATCCATCCTAGGCAAAGGAAATCAATATTTCACTGTGATCTTGTTTATTGCTCTTGAATCGATACACATCCTCCACTCTCCATTCTTCTTAGGTTCTAATACTGTTGGTACTGCACAAGGGCTCAGACTCTTCCTAATCAAACCTTTCTTCAACAACTCCTGCACTTGTCTATTCAGTTCTTCATTCTTTGTTGGTGTCAACCGGTGTGCAACTTTGTTAGGCAAACTAGCTCTGGGAACCAAGTCCATGCAATGACTAATACTTCTCACAGGTGGCAATCCATCAGGTACATTATCTGAAATGATGTCCTCATATTCTATCAACAAATCTTTTATCTCTTCCAGGTGTCCTCCTTTGGTTCTGGTCTTTCAATCTTCTTAGGAATTAAGGCAAAGAGCACATTCTCATGTTTCAGTCCATCCATGAATTCACTTCCATCTACTAAGCATATTCTAGTATTCATACAAAATTCATTCTTCAAAGGTTCCTCCAAAGGTAATAAGGTTTGTTTCATCCCATTGGCCGCAATAGTGTATGTATTCTTCCTCCCATCATGTACTGTCTATCTATCAAACTACCAAGGTCTACCAAACAAAAGATGACAAATATCCATAGGCATAATATCACACAAGACTTTATCATGATAATTCCCAATTTTCAATTTCACCAAACATTGTTCACTTACTAACAACTTATGTTCATCCTGAATCCATGCTATCTGATAAGGCTTAGGGTGTTTCAATCTCTCCAATTTTAACTTATTCAGGGTGTTTCAATCTCTCCAATTTCAACTTATTCACCATCTCTTCTGAAACAAAATTATCTGAACTACCACTATCTATAAAAACTTTACAACACTAACCGGATACCTTACATCTGGTCTTGAACAAATTCTTCCTCTACAAGGGCTCTTCATCTCCACCGGTATGGCACAAAGTTCTCCTCATCATCAACAGTTCTCCATCTTCCGGTTTAATGTCTGATCTGGTGGGGTTTTCTTCCACCACTGCTGCTCTTCCGGTAGTTTTTGTCTTCTTACACTCAAATGCATGATGTCCTTCTCGTCCACACTTAAAGCAGGTTCCTCTTAATGTCCTCTTGTCTTGTCTTCCAAATTTCTCATTCCGGTAACCATCTGGTTCTCTCCTCCGATTAAAATTTCTATCATCCTTCTAGTATGAATTACCTTCTTTGCTCACTTCTTTGTCCTTTCTCTGATCTGTACTGGTTCCTCTTCCTCCGGTATATCCTCTTCCTCCTTGAAATCTTCCTCCGGTAAACCTTCCACCTCTACCTCTCTGTCTTTGTTCATGTCTTTTGTTCAACTTCTCTTCTACCTTTAGGGCATACTAGTAAGCCTCTTCAACAATCTACAATTTTATCATACTTAATTCATCTTGTATAGACATCCACAATCCATTCAAATATCTTGCAACTTGTTCAACTTAATCATCAACATGTCCGGATTTGATATTCAATTTGTAAAATACTTCGGTGTACTCCTTCACACTAGATTCTTTCTGTCTCAAATTCTACAACTTCTGGAACAAATCCACTTGATAAATCGCCGACACAAACTTTGATTTCAACTTAGCAATCATATGATCCCATGTCTTGATCTTCTCCTTACCTCTTCTCTATCTATCATCTTGCAAATGCTCCCACCAAAGAGATGCATCACCTTTCAACTAGGTGCAGGCATATTTCATCTTCCTCTCTTCTGCAATGTTTTCAAAATCGAAATACTTCTCCATCTCTGAGATCCAATCCATCAATTCATTTGAATCTAACTTCCCATCATATTTCGATGGGGTAAAATGAGGTTTAGTATTCGCCCTACTCAAAACCCTCAAAAACCTTTCCTCATCTGGATCAACTGCCAATAGGTTTGCTTGTTTTGTCGGGGCTTCTTCCCCTTCATCTTCACTTACATCTTCAATATGTCCGCCTCTTCTCTGGGATGTCTCCACGTCTTCTAACTGGGTTTCTATTCCTCACAACATCTCCATCACAACAGGGTTTGCATTCCCACACGCTCCACCATTCCTAGCTCCTCCTCATGCCATCGTTCACGCTAGTCCTCTACAACTACAGGTTGGATCCGCAATCCACCACCCTACAAAATTTTTTTAGGACACGCAACCTCCAGAACAAAACTTTGCTTTGATACCACTTGAAGCAGTCACCGATGAGGAGGGACCTCAAAGAGATCAATCTGGACTGGTCAACAAGAGTAAATACAACGGAAACACAAAGATATGATGGAGGCAATGCATAACAAATTATTTTATTGTAGGAAATTTGATTACATCCAACTGGTAAAAATGGGGTTACAACATATCGGATCACAAGCCTAGTAGAATAGGTCACAACCGAAACCTTAAATCTTATGATCTATCTTCTACGCATAGTATAGCTACTTGATTATCTCCTTGATTACATTATAATGCGTAATTACAAATAAATATATCGATCCAAAGGATCCAGTCGGCCCAATAGGGATCAAAATCCGAAGAACAAGACCTAACGTTTAAAATAAACAAGGTAGGCCTCCGCCAAGAGATTCCTCCAGAAAATCCAAAGGATAAAACATAGATCACGGGAAAAGGGTCAACCACACACCAAGGAACATCAGAATCAATGCCCAAGGCTCCGCAAGATTTGAAATAGGTTCCGGTAGATCACCAAAATAGGTCTCAGGCCGGTAACAAAGGAACAACCCGTATCAAGAAACTGGTAGCGATATCTTGCTGGAAAATGATCCAAATGCGATGTGGTCTAGAAGAAATAAAGATGATCAAGTCTTCAAGTAGAATCCAACTCCACAGGATCCGGTGAGCCAAAACTGGGATACACATAAAGGAAAACTGAAATTGCAAACATAAAGGAAAATGTTTTTTGGTTGATGCAAGATTGCAATGAACCAAGGATGCTCCTGCATCAAATAGTTATCACATGTGAAATACTTTTATAAGAATATTTGACCTCTTCATAAAAATATATTATTTGATTAAAAATGCAATCAAGATGACCAATGATGAAAAACCTACACTTAAAGACACAAGTTTAACTTTTAAATACTATCAAATTTAGGCATGCCTTTGAATGAACAACTCAATGCAAAATAGATATCTTTGATAGAGTCGTAATAAAAAAGATACGCTTTTAAATAAATATAATCACTTCATAACTTTGAAAGAAATCTAAATGGGATCTATACTACTATTCATAACATTTAGTTGCGCTTTTATTTGCAAGTCAAGGTGAATCAATGGGTTCAATATATTTCTTAGAAACTATTGATCAATTACCTAGAAATTAATATTCTTGAACATGTCATTTTAAATATGTTTCCATTCACAGTACTTAGCAATTCATTGTACTTATATGGATAGAGTATCATCTCACAACTAGAAATCGCATCCTTCCACCATGAAATAAATGATGAGCGTAATTACCTATTCGAAGAACAAGGCCTTAAAATTAGAAAAATGTATCACAATTACCTTTAGGTGGAACTAAAAGAAAGCCAAAAAAAATATTATTTGGTTAATGATATATGTAAACATGAATCATACACAAAAACACAGAGCATACACATGGATATATGCAAACATGGGGCATACACGTGAATACATGTATTGCTAGATTCATTCTTATTGATTGGAAGGATTCATTGATTCATCTTTACCCTGCAGGATGGTAGGATCAAAGCTTTGATAGCAATTGTTATGTCACATTTATGGACCTCTCTCTATTTTGCCTTAAATTCATAAAACCAAATGAAACAAGGATATAGTATAGTTAGGGGTACATTTATACTTAAGAATAAGACGAGATAAGCATGTTTTGGAAACCTACCATCAAGTTAGGTAACATTGCAAACACGGTTCATGAAATAAGTCTATTATTATAGCAAGGAAATCATATATTCATCAATATGCAACAAGTTTGATTTGTATGTAAATCTCAGTCATATAAGATATGGAATAAGGAGGCATGTAGGGTGTCTTAACACAATCGTTCTCCCTCCATGCAATCCCTCTCCATAATTACATGGTTGGAGATCTTTGGGTTCATTATTTTTCCCTCAACCTTGTTTGGAAGTGATATTGCAATAGGGTTCCCATAGTTGTTCTCTCCCTTCAACAATGCAAGGGTGCCCTAATAGTTGTTCTCCCTACTTGCCACTATAGAAGGGTTCCCTAAAGTTGTTCTCCCTTAATGCAGATTCCTTCCTTACCCTTTTGACAAACTATTGCAATATTGTTATGTATATTTTAATATTTATTAGCATATAACAAAGATGTGCGTGTATATACATATATAAAAGCTAAGAAATTATCTCTACATTACTAGTGGAAATTTGAATATTAACATATCACAGTCTGATCTGATTACTTGTTAAGGGTCCAATATTCTATATTTTTCTTTGATATACTCAGTCAAATTTGCACAAATGACTTTGAATTCCGGCCTAATTGTCTTGTTTCCTTATTTAATAATGAATGCTTATTCTATTCCTTATGCATCACATCGTACCCTTTTGAATATTATTAACAAACTTTATTTAACTTCAGTTCATCTTTGTTTTTTTCTAATCACCACCCTTTGCATTAACATACATAATCATTAACCATAGATTCTTGCACTTCATAATATATTTGCTGCTATAATATATTCACTTATCCTTAATGCTCTTTAATTTCTATTTCTAATAATGATCTTAATAATTTCCTTTTCAATATGGTTGTTGCCTTACATATTATTATCTGCTATTAATTTGTTTTTGCCTTTCTATTCTCTAATCCATCTCTCCATTTCTTCTCCCAGCCTTCCTCCATTCATAAAAACATATACATGGATATATGAAAACATGGAGCATACACAAGAATACATGTATTGCTAGATTAATTCTCATTGACTAGAAGGATTCATTGATTCATCTTTACCCTTCAGGATGGCAGGATGAAAGTTTTGATACCAACTATAATGTCCCCTTTCTGGACCTCTCTCTATTTTGCCCTAAATTCACAAAACCAAATGAAAAAAGAATATAATATAGTTAGGGGTACTTTTTTACTTAAGAATAAGACGAGATAAGCATGTTTTTTGAAGCGAACAATCAAGTTAGGAAACATTACAGACACGGTTCATGAAATAAGTCTATTATTAGAGGAAGGAAATCATATATTTATCAATATGTAGCAATTCTTATTTGTATGTGAATCTTAGTCATATAAAATATGTAATAAGGATGCATGTTAGGTTTCCTTAAGACAATTGTTCTCCCTCCATACAATCTACCTCCATTCTTACATGGTTGGAGATCTTTGAGTTTGTCAATAGTTCCTCAATGTAGGGTTTGGAAGGGAAATTGCAATAGGGTGCCCTTATTCATTCTCTCCAATTCATAGTGTAATAGGTTTCCCTAATAGTTGCCCTCCCTGCTTTCCACTAAAGTAGGGTGCCCTAAAGTTGTTCTCCCTTACCCTTTCGACAGGCTTTTGTAGTGTTGTTATGTATATGTAGACACCCAAAATTGTCATGTCTAATTAAATAAATATTTTATTTATTTAATTATCTAAGCCTAATTCTTCTATTAATTAAATAAATCTTTATTTATTTAATTAATTCATTTATCCTCTTCTAGCCTTATTTCTCATTTAAATAAATACATTTATTTATTTAAATTATCCCTTTCCTAAATTAAATAAATATTTTATTTATTTAATTGTCCTACTTCTTCTATTAATTAAATAAATCTTTATTTATTTAATTAATTCATTAACCTTTTCTACACATGACACATGTCATTCATCTCTTATTTCCTACACTACCTACCCCTTTCATTATTTTGGTATTTCTTATACCTACCCTCTAATCCTAGCCGACCTCCTTTTTACACCTCTCAATCTTAACCCTCCATTTTCTATTGTGTCTTCTATTTAAGGAGATGCTTTCTTCATTATCAAACCCTAACTACTTGATCAATTGACGACACTACAATTCTACTTGCAACCACATTCCGTTCTTTGTTGAGCTCTTGTGCATACAAAAATCTGAGAGCAAGCATATCAAACAAGATCAATGGAGATAGGAAGAATGGAGATCAAAACCCTAGTGGACATGTGATGGTAAAATCTTTGTGATTTTTGAGTTATTTTGCATTGTCTTAGGTTATCTTCATATGTTATGGTGGATCTTTGTTCATTGTTAGGCTAGGGTTTGGTGGTTGAATCCATTTTAGTCTTTCAATATTGTTGTTTATTGCTATCCATTTTCACCATATACATTTTGGCACGCCCGGTGGGACTCTTGTCCCTTTGCATTTAACATTTTGTTGCAGATTTTGCATCTTTGAAGTTGCAGATCGAACGATTTCGATGACATTTTAGGTTTTTTTCGCGTCTGCGAGTGTTCGGATCGCGTTTTTGTATTTCAGAGGCGTCTGTGATATCTTTTATCGCGTCTGTGTTTCTGTCATTTTTATTTTTTGCAGGTTTCCGAAAGTCGCGTCTGTGATCCCGAATCGCGTCTGTGAACCATCTGATCGCGTCTGCAGAATAAAGAGGCGTCTGTGTTCTGAAATCACGTCTGCGAATCACAGAACCGCGTCTGTGTCGGACAGACGCGTCTGTGTCTGGTATAACAGCGTCTGTGCATTCTGTTTTGCAAATTTTTTTAAGTTTTTCGATTCGGGTTTTCGGATTTTGTACTTAGGGTTTCAGATCTGGTTTATTTTTGGCTAACCTTTGCAGATCTAGCTAACCTGGTTTGTGCAGCTTGCTTTGGAGGCAAATACGTTTTTGTTGAAGGCCCCTTTTCACAAAGTCTTTTTGGGTTTTCTTAAAATTTACCTAACTTGTGTGCTTGCAGGAAGGGGTTATCATTTGAAACAGCCCAAACTACTAACAATTTTGTTGCAGGGCCTTAGCTAGGGTTTTGTAATTTTATTTGTGTGCCTTGTCTTCATATCTTAGCAAACACTTCAATTGGTGCACTAAAATTGAACCATTGTCTTTTGTGTCTTGAGCAATAGGCTCTTTTTGTTTATTCTTTAGAGGGCCTGTCTTCCCGTGTGGTCATTAGGACTACTAGTGAGAAGAGAACGACCCAAGTGGTAGCAAAAGAAAAGCCATCTTCTTCCAAGCCACTATAATCAAATGTATTCATGGTGAAAACTATGAATAACGTGTGCTGATTAGTTCATACCGACACTATGTCTCCCCATAAACCCGTTTGATCAAATTTATTTGATCATTTGTAGGGCGTAACCCCTACCGGCTGGGAGCCTTCTGTATTTACAGAGCTGAAAGTGCCGCATGTATGGCCACACGAGCGGATGCCCTTACTAGCACCTCATTGTTTTAGATGCCCAAATCCTTCTAGTTGTTGAGGCAGGAGGTCGGACCTCTGGTAGCGGCCCACACACATACGGTTCTTAGTAGAGATACAAAGTTCGCCATGGGGAATTTTCATGGGGACTGATGCTTGGCTGACCCGAGAAGTGAGTGCCGAGGGTGGAGCCAGTGAGGTCAAGCATCTAAGTATCCGCTCTGAATAGCGTAGCCTCGGGGGTAAAACCCCATGTGGGATCAACAATTATTGTCCTGGCCAGCCATAAGAATTGTGCTTGACTTATGATAAACATTCAAACAATCAAGACAAAACAGCAAAACATTGTGTCTTTTGTGTCTTCAAGTGTATGCAAAAACTTTTTACATCAAACAACACACTTTTTGGAGTCTAAACAGTCTGCAAACATTGGGTCATCAACACTGTGTCCTCTTGTCACGAAAAATAGTCGAAAAATCAGATTTGGTCACAGCAAAACAAATTCACAGATAGGAAAGATTGCACTAAGGTTACAGAAACGCGTCTGTGTCTGTTAAAACCACGTCTGTGTCTGATAAACGCGTCTGTGAAGTACAGAATAGCGTCTGTGTTTTTATCAGCGTCTGTGTCGAACAGAGACACGTCTGTGTCTGGAAATCGCGTCTGTGAAGTATACAGCAGCGTCTGTGTCCAAAATTGCAAAAAACTGTTACAGTCCCAGCAAACATCAACAGGAAATCTCAGAATCACGTTTGTGTCAAACAGAATAGCGTCTGTGTCTTCAAACCGCGTCTGTGAAGTATACAGAGGCGTCTGTGTCAGGATTTGAAAAAAGTTTAACAGTCAAGCAAACAAAGAAATCAGTTTCGGCATACTTGAGCTTCCTAGGTTGTCTCTTCAGGTTTCATCTAGCATTCAGCCTGTTCTAAGGTCTTACACAGTCCATCATTGCTTCATACCTCATTTTACATTCATACTTGTCTAAACTTGAGTCAAAAGGTCACTTGCTTGTCCTCACTATACTTTGTCAACACACTACATACTACAACACTTTGTTAAGTGGTCCCTCATCAAGGTTTCTTACCTTTGGGTCTCATTTGGTCTTACTTAGAGTCAAGGTCAGCTTACCTCATCAAGAGAAACTATCCTCTCTTTGGAAGTCACACCTACTCTACTACGTACATACTTGGTCTTACACTTTGGACATTGCAAGTAAACTTCAGATTCATTTACACTCCATACAACTCTTGGTCTTACATACTCTTGTCATTTTCGTCTAAATCTCTCACATATTGCTAAACACCTAGTTCATGGTTGAAACCCGTCTTCAAAAATCTAGGAGAAAAGCTAAAGAAGCTCAAGGGTCCGTAAACATGAGTTCTTATGAGTATGACAATGATGTCTTCTACAATCCTGAGCACACTACATTACCAGACATGAATGTTTATAGACACAATCCAAATATGGAAAGCGCAAACGCTATACACAACGCTACACACAATGACAATGTTGACAATTCTTCAATACTATCAGCAGACATACAAGAATCTATAATGGATCCTCAATTCAATAGATTGGTTGAAGAGATAATGAGGAGAGATCGTCAATATTTCCTAAACATGATGGCACAAAGTGGAGCTAAAATACCACATGATTTTGACTTATCTCAACTTATGGAAAGTAGACCTTCACAACAAACTCAACCTAATAGTGGAGGACCAAATAATATGATGCCGGAGTCACCATCAGTTTTGCTTCAGAAACCAGCAATCCCACATACACAAGCTCAAATGCATGATACTTACACTCAAAGACCATCATGGAGGCCTTATGTTCAAACACATGCTCAAGATATGGGTCAACCAAGACAAATGGATACTCAAGGACTTCCTCAAAATTTTGACACAAGGAGACCTCATGCCAAAATTGGGGGCAACACAATGGAAAATGAAAGGCCTATTGAATATGGTTTATACACACAAAACAGATATGGGGTCCCTCAACAAGAAGTTATGCCAAGCGCTCCATACATGTCGCAACAATATAGACCTCCATATGGACATGTCTACGATCAGTATCATCCATACATGCAACAAGCTCCTCCTCAAATAGGTGTTTCAAACATGGGATATGCTACAAGAAATCCATCTCCTCCCAAAAATAATTTGGAGCAACAAATTAGAGATCTACAAAAGAAAGTGGAAGACATGGGCACATCAAAACCCACATATACTATGAGAGATATATGCCCTTATCCCTTTGATAAGAGCATTCCAATGCCTCCGTTTCCTCCGCACTTTGCAACGCCGAAATTCGACAAATATAGAGGGAGAGGAGACCCCAAGGCACACATAAGACAATTCTTCACAGCTTGCATTGAGGTAGCGGCAGAAGAAACATACTTAATGAGGTTGTTCCCACAGAGCTTAGGAGATCAAGCGATGGAATGGTTTTCTCAATTACCTCCTGGTATTAAGTCATGGGGCGACTTGGCAGAGGCATTCATCCAACATTTCTCTTACAACATTGAAACAGATGTCTCAGTTACTACCTTGTGCAATACGAAACAAAAAGAAGGAGAATCTTTTGCGTCATTTTTACAAAGATGGAGAAACTTAGCTAGCAGATGCTCTTGTGAAATCCCGCAAAAACAAATGGTGGAAATGTTCACACAAAATGTTAACAAGGCTATTGGTTATGATCTCAGAAAAGCTTGTTTGTCTACATTTAAGGATGTCATTGAAAAGGGCCTAGCAACAGAAAAGGTCTTGATTGAACAAGGAGTTATCAAACTATTCAAAGAAAACAAAGAGGACTTTAAGGGAAAGGACAAACCAAAGTTTTGGAACAAGAACAAGAACACAGTTAATGATGGTGTTGTTGATGCCAACACAGTGAGACCAAAGTTCATCTTTTCTGGATCAAATTCTACCAACAATCAAGTGAACAATCAAACGGCTGCTAAACCACGAAGGAAGTACACTCCATTGGGAGAACCACTTGAATCAGTATTCAAAAAGCTTGTAGCAAACAAAGTGATCACGGTCCCAGATTTTCCTCCATATGAACCAAAGGTAAAACCGAATTGGTGGAATGATGATGAATATTGTGAATTTCATAAGAGCAAGGGTCACAAGACAAGTAATTGGCATCGATTGAAAAACATTGTACAAGATCTCATTGACAGAGGAGATATTGAGATTGAGGGACATTCATCTAACCAAGAGCATGAGGTGTTTAAGGAACCATTCCCGAAACATGACAAGGGAAAAGGAAAAGTCACAGATGATCAAGCCAATTACACCAGAACATCTTACAATTATGATTCCACTATTAATCACATCTCAATGGACAATCATATTTCTACCATTACTATCAAAAATAAAAATCCTGAGAATCCTCCTCAGCGACCTAAAATTGTCCTAAAAGGTGTGGGATCTTCGTCCGCATCTACCTCTGAATGTCATGTTACAACTCGTCGAGGTAAGATCACATTGCCAGGAACCTCTACTAAGAATACCAATCTTTCGTCAACTAAGCCTGAGTACGATCTTGTAGAGCAATTAGGGAAAACACCCGCACTCATCTCTATTCTTGAGCTCTTACGTATATCTCCTGCACATAAAGCTGTCCTTGACAAAACCTTGAGAGATACTGCTGTCCCTACTGATCTAAACGTGGACCAGTTTCAAGCCATGGTGGGATACCTATCCGTTCCACACTCCCTCACATTCACAGAAGCCGATGACGCCTCCATAAGTCAGCCTCATAATGCACCTCTACATATTGAAGCCTTCATACATAAACACCGAATAAAACGAGTCCTGATAGATGGAGGAGCAGGTCTTAATATTTGTACATTGAGCACCATCAGACAATTGGGATATTCTGACAAAGCTGTGAATGCTACAAACCAAATCACTATTAAGGCTTATGATGATGAAGAGCGTTCGTCCAAGGGCACAGTCATCTTACCACTAAGAATAGGGCCAGTCACAAAGGACGTGATTTGTCAAGTCCTGGATCTAGACCTCACGTATAACATATTGCTAGGACGTCCGTGGATTCATGAAATGAGAGCGGTCCCATCAACATACCATCAGTGCATAAAATTTCCTCATAATGGAGTCGAGGTAACGGTCAATGGTGATCCAAATCCATTCATATATTGCAATAACTTGAGATCACATACTGAGATTATCATTCCCAGCAATCGTGAGGCTACTCCTTCTTCAGCATATATTGATCCTGAGTCATTAAAGCCCTCGACATCCAAACAAGGTGAACTTAGAGCCAAGTTTCAAGACAAAGGCATGGGAGAATACACTCTGAATCAAACAATGTTCTTACGACAAGTCATGAACTCCCCCAAGGAATATGGGAGGCCACATCCTAATAAGCAAATCTCCATCATGCTACTCAAATGGGATCCTACCATCTTTCAAAAATGGGGCGAACTAGAGGAAGAAAGTTTATATAAAATGCTATATAAGGACGCTGAAGATGATACACATGATCAAATTATAATACCCTGTGAAAACTATGGTAAAGGTTTCAAAATTCTGCAAAGATTCGGGTATGATGGAAAAAGTCCTCTCGGACTACGCAAAGAAGGTGTCATGGAGCCTCTACAACCTGAGCTAACTACAAGAAGGGAACGCTCTAAGGGGCTTGGTTTTCTGAATCCCAAGATTCAAAACAAGAGAACAAAACAGATATGGCGAGTCAAAGTGGCTGAAGTTCAACAAGAGGATAATTATTCCACAGACTCCAATGAGTGGGAATGGGGTTCAGACAAATCCTCCAGCGACTATGAACTCAATGAGACATTTAGAGAGCCAGATGAACCTACAGAGGAGGAGGAGTTTTACAAGAAATTCAGAGTTGGTCAAGAACCGACCCATAAGGATCCCGCACAAGCTTCGTTTCAAGGCCCTAGGTCAGGATCACATAGGATGAGGACACCTGTCCCTGAGGGTGCTACTAGTGATGATAATTTGGACTCACTCACGATCGAAACTGATGAGGAGAGTGCCATTGACGACCTCGATGACTATCTTGACATACCTGAATATAACCACATCTTCACTATTAGCCTTGCGGACTCTAAAAACACTAAAGACCTTCCCCTCGTTCACCCCCAACTCATTGACTGGGATCAGGATGGACCACCACAGTTTGATACATTTCAAAATGACGAAGCTATTGTTGATTATCTTGGCATTCGCGAAGATCTTCCTCTTGGAGACCATAAAGCAGGATACGCCATAGAGCTAAATAACATGGCATACTTTGGTGAGGGTGTCGGGCCTTCTAGTCGCAAAAATGTGAAAATAAAGACAAAACAAGGGTCTTATGGCGAAAACCACACTGTGGCGCTCTCTGACTCTAAAAAAGTAAAAAGAAAGGATGTATCTGAGGTTGAAAACCTCTCTGAGGCGCCCGAAGATGGAAGGCTTGACATTCTCCCAGCATCATACGAGGAAAAATCATCCATGTTGGTAGAGGAGACTATAAAGACAAACATTGGTACAGCAGAGGTTCCACACAACATATTTTTGGCTCAATCATTGACAGAGGCCGAGAAAGCAAGGTTCATAAGCTTCTTTAAGGAACGACAAGTCAACTTCGCATGGTCTTATGCTGATATGCCTGGACTAGACCCCGATTTAGTAATGCATCATTTAACAGTCAAACCGGGGGCAAAACCAGTAAAACAGAAATTGAGGAAAATGCATCCACAGGTGGCATTATTAGTCAAAGCAGAGCTAGAGAAATTATTGGATGTCGGATTCATACGCCCCATTGATTATCCTGAATGGATTTCCAACTTAGTACCTGTTAGCAAACCAGATCGCAGCATCCGAATATGTACAGACTTCAGGGATATCAACAAGGCTTGTCCGAAAGACGATTTCCCATTACCAAACATTGATTTAATTGTTGATCTCACAGCAGGCCATGAGATGTTATCTTTAATGGACGGATTTTCTGGATATAATCAGATCAGGATTGCACCTGAAGATCAACATAAAACATCATTCACTTGTCCATGGGGAACCTTCTGCTGGAATGTCATGCCCTTTGGGCTGAAAAATGCAGGTGCCACGTATCAACGAGCCATGACTACTATCTTCCATGATCTCATGCATGTAACGGTGGAAGATTATGTCGACGACCTTTTGGTTAAATCAATAGACAGAAATACACACTTGGACATACTTTCAGTTGCTTTTGATAGGCTGGAAAAATACAAGGTAAGATTAAATCCAAAGAAATGTGTCTTTGGAGTAACCTCCGGGAAGCTCCTAGGATTCATTGTGTCTAAAAGAGGAATAGAAGCGGATCCAACAAAAGTCAAGGCTATCTTGGACATGCCGCCACCCAAGAATATCAGTCAACTTCGGTCTTTACAAGGGAGACTCCAGTCCATACGAAGATTCATAGCACAACTTGCAGATAAGTGTAATCCTTTCCAGCACCTGCTACACAAAAACATTAAGTTCAAATGGGATGAGAACTGTCAACAGGCTTTTCAGGCACTTAAAGACTATCTTTTGAACCCGCCAGTTTTGATGCCACCAATTCCGGATCAACCATTGCTACTTTACATATCAGCTACTCCAACAGCACTGGGGGCACTACTAGCACAGCAAATATCTGACGGCAAGGAAAAAGCAGTCTACTATATCAGTCGCACATTGGTGGGATATGAGCTAAACTACACACCAATTGAGCGTGCATGTCTCGCTGTGGTCTTCGCTTCACAAAAATTACGACATTATATGCTCACTCACAAGACCAAGTTGATTGCCAGAATTGATCCACTAAAATATCTGCTCAACAAAGCTACACTTACTGGGCGACTGGCCAAGTGGGTAATGATTTTGAGTGAATTCGACATTGAATACGTGGACAGAAAAGCAATCAAAGGACAAGCCATCGCAGATCAACTGGCAGATGCTCCCATGATAGATGATGTTCCTCTACAGTCAGAATTTCCAGATGAGTCCATTCTAACAATATCACCTGCAAAGCCATGGCAACTATACTTTGATGGCTCATACACACAGCATGGGGCAGGAGCGGGTATACTCTTTATAACTCCCCAAGGCGATTCTATACCAAAGTCATACCGCTTATCATTTCCTTGCACCAACAATATAGCGGAATACGAGGCATTAACAACTGGGTTAAGAATTGCAGTTCAGTGGAAGATCCAGGAACTTCGTGTTTTTGGCGATTCTCAACTTGTCATCCGTCAAGCAACTGATGATTATCAAACAAAAGATGAAAAGCTAATGCCTTACAAACAACTAGTAGATGATCTGAAACAACACTTTGCAAAGATAGAGTTTGAGCAGATACCAAGAGAACAGAATCGCGCTGCTGATGCCATGGCTACAATTGCTTCACTCATTGACCTACCGCAAAATGAGACCTGTTATGAGTTCCTGGTTGACAACTTGCTGATTCCGTCATATGAGATCACGCCTACGGAAATGATATGTGTTGTTGGTCCTGAATCCCAGTTATATGGTTCCATATTCACATACCTTCGCGACAATATCTTACCTCCCGATTTATCGAACAACCAACGCCGCACTTTCATCCGCCAATCCTCCCGATACGTTATCCTAGCTGATATCCTATACCGACGAGGTCTAGATGGCACCCTCCTTAGATGTTTAGAGAGTGACGAAGCTCAGGTTGCGTTACGAGAAGTGCACGAAGGGATATGTGGTCCGCATACTAGTGGTCCTACCTTGGCCAAGAAACTCATCAGGACTGGATACTACTGGCCTACTATGGAAAAAGATGCATATCAGTTTGTCAAGAGGTGTAAGCAGTGTCAAATTCATGGAGACCTCATACATGCACCAGCGCAGGAACTACAGCCACTTGCATCTCCTTGGCCCTTTTGTCAGTGGGGACTCGATCTCATAGGCAAGATTCACCCTCCTTCTTCCAACGGACATAAATTCATTATCACAGCCACAGAGTATTTCACAAAGTGGATTGAAGCCGTGCCTCTCACGCAAGTTACTGGGAAACAAATCGCTACTTTCATCCTGAACTACATCATTTGCCGATACGGGATTCCTACTTCCATTATCACTGACAACGGGCGTCCTTTCAAGAACCAGGATGTTCGTGAACTCTGTGAGCGCTTCCATATCTCTCATCGTTTCTCCACACCATATTACCCCCAAGGTAATGGCCAAGCTGAGGCGTCTAACAAAACAATTCTCAAAATACTTAAAAAGACAGTCGACGACGCTGGCCGTAACTGGCATGTCCAACTCAATCCCGCACTTTGGGCCTATCGTACCAGTGTCCGCACACCTACAGGGGCTACACCTTACTCACTTGTCTACGGTGCTGAAGCCATCTTGCCTATTGAGGTCGAGTTACCTTCTTTACGGGTCTCCCTGAGAAACATAATCAACGATGAAGACTACAGGGTCTCTCGCTTACAAGAACTAGAACTGCTGGAGGAACGACGACACACTGCTTTTAATCATCTCAAGGCTTACCAACAACGAATGAGTCGCAGTTACAATCACAAGGTCAAGCCTCGCACATTTGAGGTAGGTGACTTAGTCCTCAGAGAGAACCCCAAGAATCAGCAAGATAGAGAAAAGAAGGGCAAATTTGAACCCAACTGGCTTGGTCCTTACATCATCACAGCAGCATATGGATCTGGGGCATATCAACTCTCAACTACAGAAGGGGAATCTTTGGAGGATCCTATCAACAACATGCACCTTCGCAGGTTCTACACATAAGCTCTTTTTGAGTATCCTAATGCAAAATCACAAAAAAAATCAAAAAAAATTCAAAAATACAAAAAAAAAAATTAAAAAAAAATCGTTACTTGGTGAAAACCTGGCAAACAGGCGCCTTGTGACAACAAAAAAAATTGAAAAATCGAGAAAAGTAAAGAAAAATAATTTCGTCCAACGGTGAAAACCACTTCGGTGGCGCCCTGGGCAAGTACCATGGTGAAAACTGGGTCACCAGCGCCATGCGTAGAGACTTTGCTCCTCCCTCTTTCAGGATTCTCTTTCATCTTTTCACTTCACACACACTCACGACCAATTCACTCACAATAAACTTACCCATTCCCATCATGGCTTGTTATTGATCTACCCAAGATTGGTTAGCCATTCATAATAAACCCTCCCTTTTCACTCCCTTTCCATCCATAATAAATCAGATCCTATCTGTGACTACGGCCAATTCCTACGTCTAGTAATGGGTGTGGAACTGAGAACATCACATGTTCCGAGGAGTACAGTTTCTTCTAGTTTCCTTCAAGTCTATCCGCGCACAATTCGCAATAAAGCAACATTTTGCATCGCAGATCCGCAATAAAGTTCCATCTTCTCCATAATAAAGTTTCAGTTTCATGGATTCAGTCAGTTTCAGATGAGACACAGCAGCAACAATGGGCTTCAACAAAATCAAATCTTTCAACAGACTCGGACAACATTATGGTTCAGTGCTATCTATCCTTTTTGGTGAAAGTGAACATTGTGACCACAATCGAATAAGACTTAAACAAGTGACAAGAGACACAAACTTGAGGACTACAGTGGATGTTGGTGTCGAGTCTTGGTTTTCTTTTGATTTCATCTTTTTTGGTGACATGTCTTTTAGCTTCTCCGGGATGTCTTTGACTAGAGATTCTATCTCCAGGATGTCTTTGACTAGAAAGGCGAGGATGGGGTATCGTCACCTATTTGCATTTGCTGTCTGTGGATTGTCTTTTAGTAATGCTATGACTTGTCCAAGGATATGAGGACACTGTGAGTCTAGTATGAACTAGGGCATTCCTTGTTTGTGACTGTCTTATCTCCATGCAAGCAGGTACAATGACTTTCTGGGCCGAACATATGCCTCGATGGTCATAACCTATTCTGCCATAATAAAGCTCAATGATGATAACGCACAAGAAGCTCTTTCACGTTCATATCTTCTGTCTTCCATCCCCCTTTCTTGATTGACTTCCATTGTCCTTCTCGAGTCCGCGTAGCCCGCTATCACATGACTGAGTATAATGACACACCAAAAACATTTGCATTTCATATAGTTGCACCTGCATCACCACATATAAGCATTTCATACATACATATAGATATTACAATTGCATCACAACAATTTACATTTGCATTATCATATTCATTTGCATCACATACATTTTCATTTGCATCATGCATCACATATACAACATAAAAGAACAAAAATATATGGCATTGCATCATATAAGCATCCATATCATAAAACATGCATCACATAAGAACATCTCATCACATAAGGTACACATGCATATAGCTGCCGCAAAAGATGAATCATCTCATATATATAATCAAATGTGTCATAATACAATGATGTCAAAAGAATCATATGGCTACAAAAGAATCACCCGCAGGCGTCTACAATACAACAATGATACATCTACTGATACAATGGGAGCCCACTATAGCTATGAGGAACTCCCTCCCTTGGAGCCGCCTCGCCTCGACGGAGTCTGAGCTATAGATGGACCCGCCCCAGGATCCCCCTGTCCCTCTGGTGGTGTTGGAGGCCCCATAACCCCACCGCTGGATGCCTGTCTCCTGCGGCTCCCTCCCGTAGCCGTCGCTGTGCGCGACGATCTCTGAAAGCTCCTAGCCCGCTGCTCTGCTGGCACGGCTGCATAATATAGATCCCTCCAGTAGGCGATCTCCTCTCCGGCTCGCAAAACATAGGCGTAGCCTGCCCCTGCATCCTCTGCTGCCCGCCTACCTGCCCTCAGAGCTGTCTCGGCCTCGGTATATCTCTGGATGGCCTGATCCCTCTCCCGCTCTGTATCTCAGACCCTGATCCTGAGGTGGTTCCTCTCTCGAACCAAATCCTCAATCTCATCTGCCTGGCCCTGGCAGATCTCCCGCAGCCTAAGCACCTCATCCTCCTCAGAGTCTCCGCTCTCTGTCCCTGCCTGTGGCTCCTCCTCTACAGGTGCCTGTCCCTGTGCCTGTATAGGTACCTGTGGCTGTACCTGTCTCTGTCCCTCTGGCTGCACCTGTCTCTGTCCCTCTCTGGGACCCTGTGCTGCTGGCACCTGTAGGGGCAGTCCACCCCGTCCTCTCACCACTGGAGCTGCTCTCTCCTGACCTCCCTCCCTCCGAGGTGCTACCCGTCTCTCTCCCACCACTCCCCTCCGCCTCCGCCGGCCCCTACCTCCATCCCCTCCTCCATCATCATCCTCTCCTCCACCCTCTCCATCCACTGGCTCTGCTGGATCTGTCAATCTAGGAAATGGATGCTCTGCCCAGTACGCAGAGTACTCTGCGTCCATCCCTGCATCATCTACCTCTGGCCACATGTCCCATGGCATCGGCATCATCTCCGCTAGCTGCATAACTGCCTGATCATATGATAACAGTGGGCCAAACTGCACCTGATCTCTGACCGTACGGGCATACATGCCCGAGCCTCGGGGCATCCTCTGAATCCTGCCATACTGCCTGCATACCCTATCCACCAGCTGTCTCTCTAATATATAGGGCGTCCGCCCAATCAGGTACCTGCTCCAGAAGGTGTAGGGCAGCTCCAGTGCATCGTCCTCCCACTCCTCGCACCCCAGGTACGGCCTCCAAATCACCATGTCAATGTCATCAATGACTCTCCTCCAGTGCTCCAATCTCCCAATCCGAGGCTGGGATGTAATCATCGCATATAGGTGCACAAAACTCTGTCCCTGTCCTCTGCCTCTGAAATGAATAGGCCGTGTGATGGGAAGGTGCTCATAGGCCCACACCTGCAAGAGAGTCACACCGCAGCCCAAACCCACTGATCCATGGTATACAAACTGATGCAGCTCATAATACAAATGTGCTAGGACACATGGCCCCCATGCATACCTAGTGTGCTCTGCCATCAGCGTCTCCAAGGCCCCTCCCCAGCCCACTGCCAATCCTCGTGTGGCCCTGTCTGGACACAAGTATCCACTGATGACTCCCCCAACAACTGCCGGCAATGCTAATCCTGTGGCAGTCATGGTGTCCCAGGCTACATGTCCTGCTCGCATCTCCAACTCAGGATCCTGAAAGAACCGTCTCAAGGCCTCCCTGTCACCGTCACGGTCGTAGGGGATCAACTCTCCATCAATGGGAACATGTAATATCCTGTATACATCCTCCAGTGTCACTGTCATCTCACCCATCGGCAGGTGAAACGTGCATGTCTCTGAGTGCCATCTCTCGGCCAACGCAGTCAGCAACCCCATGTTTGCCCGAAACTCGGGCACATAGAGCATATGTGTGAGGCCCATCTCCTCAACAGAAATCATGTCCTGGATAGACAACTCTGGTCGCAGTCTCTGTGTCGACGGGAATCTCTCCCGTGACTCCAACATCGGCAAATACTCCTGCAGTCAAGCAAATCAATCTTGTCAGTTATCGTGGCATTCACTGTTTATCACAAAATGCTACTCGCTACCCAAATGCATATGGCTATCTACCCTAGTGACACTCACTGTTCATCACAAAGTGTTTCTATTTATCCTAGTAGTGCTCCCTGTTCATCACAAAGTACTACGTGTGTGACATTCCCTGTTCATCACAAAGTGTCACTCACATTCGCACTCTCTGTTCATCACAAAGTGCCTTGATCTATCCTAATCTTCCTAGAGGACCTGCTTGAGTGTATCCTCTCAGCAGCTTATCCAATCGACAGCGTATGTTCATCACAGAACTGCCGATTTGACCTAAAGGACTAAAACCATGCATTTAAACACACAAACGCACTGTTTCAACACACACGCGCTTTTAACTCATAAACGCGCTTATAGACTGCATACACGCGCCTATGCAACACAGACGCGCTTTCTGAACACAAACGTGCCTATGCCAGACACAAACGCGACCAGGGAACACAGACGTCCCTGCATGACATAAACGGTACTAAAAATCACAGACGCTGCTGAATTTCACAAACGCGTCCGCAATCAACACAAACGCGGTTCCAGGCACAGACGCGCCTGGACCCGACACAGACGCGCCTGTTGGACACAAACGCGCCTGGCGCTGACACAGACGCGGTTGCGCGTTTTTGCACTTCTACACTATCCTATTCCTAGCGCATTTATTGCTCCTAAGCATGCATTAATGACAAAACTCGAAATGCGTGAAAGTACGAGGAGGTTTTCGGGTACTTACCGGCTCTCCTGCATCGGCTGGTCGCTGGAATCGGCGGACACGGTCGAATCTATGAACGAATGCCATCGCTGCTGACTGCTGCTGCTCTTTTCTCGCTCTGCACTGTGATCTTCTAAGGGTGTGGATGACAATGAGGATGTCTTTTGCCCGTGGTCTATCTTATAGCCTACCCTAGCCCTCGCCCTCATTTCCCGAGTCAGTCTTCCTCATCTCGTGACTTTGTCACTTTATCCAATCAGTCCATTCTATCCCATCTTTCTTATCGAGAGATTGTCTGCAATCTTTTCAGACATTTTCATCCAATCTCTCGAGGGGGCATATAATTCCTTATTCTGGGGCAACTCTGTATCAGTTCATCTTATCTTCTTTGAAACAACGCGACAAGCCGCATTGTCTCAAAGAGGGGCAAAATGTAGACACCCAAAATTGTCATGTCTAATTAAATAAATATTTTATTTATTTAATTATCTAAGCCTAATTCTTCTATTAATTAAATAAATCTTTATTTATTTAATTAATTCATTTATCCTCTTCTAGCCTTATTTCTCATTTAAATAAATACATTTATTTATTTAAATTATCCCTTTCCTAAATTAAATAAATATTTTATTTATTTAATTGTCCTACTTCTTCTATTAATTAAATAAATCTTTATTTATTTAATTAATTCATTAACCTTTTCTACACATGACACATGTCATTCATCTCTTATTTCCTACACTACCTACCCCTTTCATTATTTTGGTATTTCTTATACCTACCCTCTAATCCTAGCCGACCTCCTTTTTACACCTCTCAATCTTAACCCTCCATTTTCTATTGTGTCTTCTATTTAAGGAGATGCTTTCTTCATTATCAAACCCTAACTACTTGATCAATTGACGACACTACAATTCTACTTGCAACCACATTCCGTTCTTTGTTGAGCTCTTGTGCATACAAAAATCTGAGAGCAAGCATATCAAACAAGATCAATGGAGATAGGAAGAATGGAGATCAAAACCCTAGTGGACATGTGATGGTAAAATCTTTGTGATTTTTGAGTTATTTTGCATTGTCTTAGGTTATCTTCATATGTTATGGTGGATCTTTGTTCATTGTTAGGCTAGGGTTTGGTGGTTGAGTCCATTTTAGTCTTTCAATATTGTTGTTTATTGCTATCCATTTTCACCATATACAGTATATTTTTAATATTTATTAGTATATAGCATAGATGTGCATCTATATACATATATAAAAGCTAAGCAATGATATCTACATTACCACTGGAAATTGGAATATTAACATATGATAATATGATCTGATTGCTTGCTAAGAATCCAATATTCTATATTTTCTTTTGATATACTCAAAATTATATTTGCATAAACGACTCTGATGTGTGCCCTTATTGCCTTCTTTCCTTATTTAAAACTAATACATAAGTTTGTTGATTAATAATTTCGAGTCTTCATGTGTTCTTCCTTGATCAATTTTTTTTCTTATTATTTTCCTTTCCCCCCTTTATCTCATGGAATAACCTCTCTTATATATATCTTGACTCGTTGTGAGACATATCTCTTCACCATGCCCTTTTGACTATTATTGTAACCTTATTTAACTTCAGTTTATCTTTGTTTATTTCTAATTGTTGTCCTTTATATTAACATACATAATCATTATCTTCCATCAGTTGTTGCACTTCATAATATATTTGCTCCTATAATATATTCACTGCTGCTTAATGCTCTTTGAATGTTGTTTCTAATAATCATCTTAATTTCATTGCCTTATCAATATGGTTGTTGCCTTAATATTAATCTTTGCTATCAATTGATTATTTCCTTTCTATTCTCTAATCCATTGCTCCATTTCTTCTCCCAACCACTAAGGAAGTTGGCCCAACATAAATTAATAACCATTCTCCCATTTTGATATTTGTTCTCCAATAGCAAGTCAACCAACATTATGAATGTTGACTTTAAGAATATTAATTTATTTTTCATAATGTTGAACTAATTGAGATCAACACTAAATATTTTGCCTAGGATATTTTATTAACTCTACAATTTGTATTTATAAATCTTCAATCTCCTTCAAATTGGAAGGGACATGACACAAAGGAACCATTACATTTTTTATGTAAGTATTCATTTGTGGGTTGCATCATAGTATAAGATCTCATATGAACCATACTACAAAGATGCCAAAATAGATGTTGCTCACTAGCGCAACTCCTTGATACGAGAACAAACATTTTAAACATGTTTCATACCATCAATGTTGAGGGTGAATATATAGTGGTACTAGACATTGAATCTACAACTAGTCAAGGTCAACTTAAAAATGAAATAAATTACTCATCCTCATTTATTACTAAATTATAAAATAGGCATCTTCAACTAAAAATCATAAAATAAACCTTGCAAATTAGAGACGAGCATGACAACCTTATTTATTAGCCACAAATGGCATGTTCTCTAATAAATGAATACCATGTTGAGGGCTTTTTAATTATGTTTTTTCATATTTTTTTTTTCAAATGGTTGTGATCTATACATCCAACCTTGATGCAAAGAAGTTGATATGCATGAATACATCTTGCACTTAAAGAGGTTTCCTAGCAATAGATTCAAAAGTAATTCAAGATTTCAATATTTTGTATTGAACCTTATGATGTGCCACCACAACTAGGAATCACAATGATGTTTATCAAGAAAAATGTGATGGACTACATGGCAACCACAATTGATAGTCTTCATCTCTATCTACAATAATTGTCTAAAACTCAACTAGTTGAACAATTTATGCATTTTAGTTGTTCTTTAAGAAGGACATGCTCATATTGGAATAAGTATCATGATAAACTTTCAAATATGATCAACTAAGTTGGATCACCCACACTCATCTTCACATTAAGTGTTACAAATACTAAATGGCCAAATTTATAATGACCATTTTCAAATGGCTTACCACCTAGACTGCAAACTAACAAAGACCGCAGAGATAACTCAACTAATAACCCACATATCACATTCCTATAACTAGATCAATGGTTCACAGTCTTCCATGAAGAAGCACAAAGAAGCTTCTCTATACAACAAATTATTGGTATAGATACGAATGGCAACATCAACGGTTTGCACATGTACATGAATTCCTTTGGCTTGATGATGCACCATACATGAACAAAATTTATTAGGAAGACCATGCAACTATTGCACAAAAAATATTCTTTGACAAATATGTCATTACATGGAACCCTCTAATTCCATTTGAAAGAAACAACACATGACATCAATCTTTGCAAGGTGATCCTTGCTAATAAAATACAATTAAGATCATCTCTAGAAATACATTTGCTAACTTTGAAGATTTAATAATCATGTCCAAAGGCACATAAAATATACTAAAGCAACATGCCTATGTAGGAAGGGTCAATTTGCAAAATGTCAATACGAATCTCCTTGGAATGCATGTATTAGATCTTCCTTGTCCTGTGATGAATTTGGAAAGAAAACATAGGGCCTTGCATATAATGATGATAGGTTAATTCAAGGACAATTTCAGTATAGAGAGCTAATATGGATTTGCAACCCATCATTTTAATAATAGTTATTCTTAAATATATTGTGGTATATGCATTTAAAGTAGAAAATAATCTAGAGAGTTGCATTTATATGTGAACAAGAATGTGTAGAAATCAAAGCCCAGGAGACCAAGCTCTAACAACAACAAAAATTCATGACAGAGTTTGTTGCAAGCCATGATATAGGCACACATGAAACATGTCACATGCTATAAAAATTACTACTCATCATTCTTAATTTCTAGTTTATGACATTAAATGTTGGCCAAAACATATTCCATAAAATCACAAAAAATGGATAAAAATACATTATAATTGCACTATCTACATTCCTACATGCAACACCTCATTTTTCACATTCCTTTTCATTTTCTTGTTGCAAAAGGGGCAAGAGGGATGACAAGAAACAATAGGAAATTACCAGTGTCTTTCCTCAATTCTATACTATTTCAAATGAGGATTCAAAACATTTTGAAACATTCTATTGAAATAAACTACTTCTCTATATGAAATTTTATGACATTGTGATAGATATAGGCCCATTAAAGATGTTATTATTTCAATTTGGAAATGATGTGTCACGTCAATAGCATAATTGATATAGAGATTAACCATGAAGAAGATGAGGATAGTGATAATGGGATGGTGTCAAGAATTATTAGTGCATGCCATAGAATAAAGTTAGTTTTTAGTTATTTATTAGTTATGTGTTAGTTGGTAGTTAATGATTTGGGTTGTTGGTAAGTTGAATGCCTTTATAGAGCCACAAAATGTAATCATTTATATATTGAAGATGAATTATTGAATTGTAATCATTTATATATTGAAGATGAATGATTGAATTTATGTCTTTGAACTTTGAGCTCTTGTTTTCCATATTTTCAAATATGGCATCAGAGCAGCTTTTGAGAACTCTTTGTTTGCCTTCCATTCATTTGTCTTTCCTTCTCCAAAGTTCATGCAACTACTATTGGTATTTGTCCACCATTCTTGCATTTTAACAATAGATACGCAATACGAACCATGTGGAAATCTACTAGTATTCATCATTTATTTCCATTTTGTTTCTATCTTCTATCCATCTTTTTCTTTATTTTCATAATGCTAACTCCATTTTGTTCATATTCATATATTAAAAATAAGAAAAAATTATACATTCAAAGTTGCAAAGATCTAAGGTGTTGGAAAAAAAGTGTAGGTCATTATGGTAGTTTAAGGTGGTTGAGAAGATATTTTTGTTATGAAGGTTTATTTGTTTCAAAATTGGCATGGATTTATTATGTTTCTCTTTGATAGATAGTTAGGTTGAATCATGTTCTCATTAAGCATCATTATGTTGTTACATTTTTTTATCTTTAAAATAGTAATTTTATATATTCTCACTAAAATTGTTGTATCTTTTTCATTTCTTAATGAAATTTAAAAATTCAAAATTATATGAAAAGTTGATGAAGAGGAGAAACAAACCCATAAACCATTGAGAATACTATTAATATTTGATTCACAATTTAACGTAGAAAATAAAGGTATTTGAATGGTTACAAGCAATTTAATTTATCTTTATTTATGGAGTTATAAGGTTGTAATATATTTTCTATTTGCACATTGTAGTTGGATGTGTTATCAATAGAAACACACAATAGTTGATACTACAACACTAAAATAAAGTCCCTATGTAATGGCTTGCCAGGAAACCCTGAAGGGATAAAGCTAAAACATACAAATGGAGTGCAATAATTTTTTTTTTTTAAAGTCACACACAACATTAAGATACAACGAGATATCAAAATTCAGGTTACATAGCGGAAGACATCAACTAACACCTAAGAAGTTTCCCAACGTGATTACTTAATTACACATTTAACTTAACTCACACAATTAATCCAATAAGCTGATCATCTTAAAAAAATGAGATAATTCTTAAACAAGGATAATTTCTTTCAGAAGATGAAAATATAAATCACATGCTAATGTTTATCCATTATGATTCATTCATACATTACATTCAAGCTTTACATTAAAATATAAGCCATGCATCTAATATTCTAACACACAAGAATTTCATCATAAACTAATGAGATCTTTCCATGCATACTTAATTTCCTTCACAACAACTGAGTATATTCCATTACTCTAAGCTACATTCTTTCATGATACAATTTATTACATTCAAGAGAGGACTGCATACATGCATTTAAAATTAATTTCATCTTATCCACTTATACATTCTATCAAAATGTCATTTATACATGCTAACACTAAACATGAAACATAAGAATAAAAGCATCACATAACACCAAGATTATCTCGGAGTTCACCCCTAAAGGGCTACATCTTCGGGTCTGCTCAACTGCAAGACCCCTTTGATAATTAATAAAGTTAAGAATACATGAGGTTCTCATTATTTACAATCCTGCCATCAAGGCGAAACATAATCAATATACAAACGACCATATCGGTCAATAAATACATAAACGATCCCTGAAAAGGAAAGGATCCAGCTGAACATAATCAAAGCTAATACAAAGGTCCACTAGAGCATCCACAAAACTGAGTCATCATAACCCAAGGTCTAGCATGAAATCAGGTTCTCACAAGGGCATAAGCAACAGGACGAGTCCATAAAAGGTGCTCCTATCAAGACCATACAACAACACACTAGCAAACGTAGGGGACAAGTGTCATCACACAATCTGGTATGGTTATAGTGAGATTTTGCCAAGATCAAGGGCACAATGAAAAGTATAAAATAAGAGACAAAAGAATGACAAGAACAAACTGTATTCTCATCAATATGAAAATGATCAACTGGATTCCCCAATATAATGAATATAGGCCTTCTTATATAGGCAAGGCCATATGGATGTACGAGCACACAATCATGACATGTGGCTCAATGAGAAACAAGGGTAGGTAAGAAATACTAGGGGTAGGTAGGAGAAATAATATAATATTCCACAAGAGGTGGATGACCCACTAAATGTGGAGTGTAACAGCAAAATAAGACCACAAAAGGTGGAATTTCTCCTACAAGCTCTATCCCTATGTGCACACTTCCCTAAGTGTCTCAAATCCAAAGTACGAAGAGATGCATTATCCTAAGTTAACTTAAGTAAAGTGTAATAATATCCATAATGAATATTTATTTACACCAACACCCCCCCTTAAGTGCAACTTAGGGGAATGAAGACTCAAGTCAACAATGCAAGATGGGTCCCGGCTACTAGGCCATGATAGGTACCCATGTACAATATGCAAATGCAAGCAAAACCATGCAATGCAATCTCTCACAAACAGAGAAAAGGAGAAAACCGAGTGGGAAAAAACTCCCCCCCAAAAGAGAGATGAAAGTACAAAAGACTCTCAAAGAAGAAGGACAAAACCTCAAAGAGGAAAAAGTCCCCCCCATAAGAGAGGAAGGAGAAGTCAGCTGACCCCCCCTAATGACACATCCTGCACCCCAAAGAGAGCTTGCAACTGCTCGAACTTACTCTCAGTGAAAGGTTTGGTAAATATGTCAGCAACCTGCTCCGTTGTAGGACAATACTGCAAATCAATGACCTACTCCTGAATCAACTCTTGGATATAGTGCATATGGATCTCAATGTTTTTGGTCCACTAATGCTGGACCAGGTTCTTCGAGATAGAAATAACACTCTAATTGTCGCAATGTGGAACTGTTGGTCGTGGAGTGGTGAACCCAAACTCTGTGAGAATTTGCTGAAGCCAAATGATCTCAGTCGCTACATTAACAACGCCTCGATACTCAGCCTCAGTCGAAGAAAGAGCAATAGCATGCTACTTCTTGCTCTACCAACAAATGGGGCCTGAACCAAGGTGAAAACTGTAACCAGAAGTAGACTTACGATCATCAAGATCGCCAACCCAATCGAAGTCTGTGTAACCAACCAAGCAAAGTCATGTGCCTGCTGCATAGTGAATCCCATAGTGATGTGTACCCTGGATGTAATGAAGGATGCGTTTGGCGGCTTTCCAATGAAGCTCATGTGGTTCCTGCATGAAGCGGGAAACCATGCCAACTGCAAATGAAATATCAGGGTGTGAATGGGTCAAGTAGATGAGACTACTCACAAGCTGACGATACAAAGTGGCATCAACTAGTGGAGAAGAACACTGAGCCTCAAGCTTGACTCTGGAAAGAAAGGGAGTCGGTGCAGGCTTCCAATTAGCCATATGAAAGTGTGCAAGTAGATCAAGAGCATACTTGGGCTGCGATAGTGTAATCCCGAAAGGTGACTGTGAAATCTCTATCCCAAGAAAGTAGTGCAAAAGACCCAAGTCAGTCATAGCAAATCTGTCATGCAAAGTAGATTTGACCCTGCTAGTAATGGATGCGGTACTCCCTGTAATGATCAAATCATCAACATAGAGCACAAGTATCAAGTGAGAGTCATCCTCTCACAAAATGTAGACATTCAGATCAGAATGATACCTGGTGAACCCTGCGGAGAGAAGAAAGGAATCCATCTTGGCATACCAAGCCCTGGGGGCCTGCTTAAGGCCATAGAGAGATTTCCTTAGTCTGCAAACCAAAGAAGTATCCTGGATGAAACCCTGTGGCTACTCCATACAAATATCCTCATCAAGATCACCATGAAGAAAATCACTCTTCACATCCATCTGATGTACAACCCAACCATGAGCTGCAACAATAGCAAGTGTCAAGCGAATGGAGTTCATCTTGGCTACGAGTGCAAAGGTCTCAGTATAGTCAACACATGCTACCTGGGAGAAACCTTTCGCAACAAGTCGAGTCTTGTACTTATCCACACTACCATCCGCTACATACTTGGTCTGATAGATCCACTTACATTGAACCATCTTTCTCCCCTTAGGAAGATGGACTAAATCCCATGTGTTGTTCCTCATCAAGGAACTATACTCTTCCTCCATAGCTTGGTCCCACTCAGGAACCCCTGATGCTTCCCGAAATGTTTGTGGATCGGAAGTGGTAGCAATGAATGCATGTGGTAGATCCCAATGTTGTGATCGAGTTCTCCGTGTATCTAAAGGATCCCCAATAAGAGAACCTGCTGACTCAAGTATCTGTCAAGCCCAATGAGGTCTAGGTGGAGGTGGAGAATGAGGCTCCTCAATTGCAAGTGGACCCTGTGGAGGTGTAACCCTACGAGTCGAAGTTGAAGGAGTCTCATCATCTGAATCACTAGCATCACTATCCACAATGGAGGAAGGTGGAGGAGGTAGAGAGGCTAAGCTAGGAGAGCTTTCCTCAAAGTGAACACTCCTCTCAATGAACACCTCATGTGTCTCAAGATCCATCAATCTATATGCCTTAACACCCTCAGGATATCCAACAAATATGCAAGATCGACTCTATGGTTCCAACGCCTTGCATTTCTGCGGAGGTATGCGAGCCCATGCTTGGCACCCAAAGACTTTGAAATGTCTCACAATCGGTTTCCTACCAGCCCAAGCCTCAAAAGGAGTAATACCTTGCAAAGCTTTGTGAGGAACCTGATTCTGGATGTGTGTGGCACAACTAATAGCCTCGACTCAAAAGGCGGGATCAAGAGAACGTGCATGTATCATACAGCTAGCCATTTCTTTAAGAGTTCTATTCTTGCGTTCTGCAACTCCGTTCTGCTATGGAGTGTATGCGACAGAATGCTGAAGATCAATCCCCTCAAATGTACAAAAATCCTCAGTGTTTTGTTCACATATTCCCTTCCATTATCTATGCAAAGAATCTTCACCACTTTCCCAGATTGCTTCTCCACACGAGTCTTGAAGTCCTGAAATCTGTCAAATACTTCACTCTTATGAATGAGAAAGTAGACCCAAGTGAAGCGAGAGTAGTCATCAATGAAGGTGAGGACATAGCGAGCCTTACTAAATGAAGGTGTTGGAAATGGACCTGCAACATCGCTGTGAACGAGTTGAAGAACTTCCAAAGCTCTCCAAGCTTTCCCTTTATCAAACTTTTCCTCGGGATGCTTGCCCATGGAACACCTTGAACATACACCCTCTAAAAAACTGATTCGAGGTAGACCCGTGACCATGTCTTTAGTGCTGAGCTACTGAAGATTGTGGTAGTTGAGGTGACCAAACTGCTCATGCCAGCTTACTTTCTGAATTTGAATGAGTAAGCAAGGCCCTAGAAGGTGAACTTGGCATAGAGTGGGAGAATGAATAAAGCCTTGAGTTGTCATTGACTTGTCCCACTGCTACCAAGGCATCATCATCAAGTTCCTTTACCACAATTGAATCTGGTGTAAAACTCAACCTTTTTCCCATTCCCATAGTGAGTGATTTGGTAGATAGAGAGAAGGTTGGTAGACAAGTTAGGAACATAGAGAACATTCTCAAATGTTCCATCATCCATGTCAACTGAACCTTTCCCTTCAACCTCTACTTGTGTATCATCACCTATGTAAATGTGAGGTACCTTAGATGGCTCCAATGAAGAAAACTGCTCCTTTGTAGAACCCATGTGATATGAGGCACCTGAGTCAAGTATCCATTGTTGTGAAGAACTTGTTGTAGCCACAAATGCTTGGCCTTTTCTCTTAGATTGTGAGGAAGAGGAAGGAGATGAATCCTTCTTTGTGTAGGTGGATGGCAAGTTGATGTTGTTTTTCTTAAGAGGATTAGTTAACTCATCAACTTGCTTTGTGTGGCATCGATGCTCATCATGACCATACTTCTTGCAATATGCACAAGTTGGCTTATCCTTCTTAGGTGGTGTCCCCTTCTTGGAAGAGGATGAAAAATCACCTTGTGATGGAGAGGATGATTGTCGTTTTTCCTGTTGTGGCTGTGACTTAGATTGCTTCTTGTTGTTGTTGGAATCTTTGCCTTGACTTCGTTGATTCCCTTGATTAGCCACCAAAGCCTTGGACTTTGAAGACTTGAGTCAACAACTTAGATTGTTCCAATATCAACATTTCTGTGAAAGCATCAAATGAAGGCATAACATAGGAACTCCCCACTATCAAATAACGAGTTTGGAAGCTAGACACAAATGCTACATATTCTGGTGCAAGCTTGTCCAACAAGTTGAATATCAACTGAGCATCCTTTTTGTCAATTCCACAATCATTAAGCTTTGCTCTTAGCTCATTTGCTTTGGTGACATAATCTTGGATTGTATCAAAACTCTTGGGATCCAAGTTGGTGAGCTCATTGTCAATCTTATAACCTTTGATTTCATCAACTTGACCATATAATTTCTAAAACATATCCCAAGTATCTTTGATTGTAGTACACTTTTCAATATGAAAGATGAGGTCATCTGATACATACTTGCACAAAGTTCCAAGAGCCATGCAATTCTTAGTGAGCCATTCTAATTGAGCATTAGGATCAGCCTTAGGATCAGGTGGTGCTGCTATTGTTCCATCTATGTAATGCATGAGACCTTTTTCTATTAATTTGCTCCATACTTTAATTTTCCATGATGCATAATTATGTGGAGTTAAAGGTGGAAATTTATGAGGACTCATTGCAACAAAAATGAAAGAGCACAAGGAAAGAGAGGCACAATCACACAAGAAACCCCCCCAAATTCACTCAATCAAAGAACCCCCCCAAAAGTGATGATTTGACACTTTATACTTAGTGCATGTACAATGGGCCACTTGCAAAAAATGGCAAAGCGGACTTCTGATTTCAATTTTACAACTGCCTCAATAAGGCCAAAAGAGACTCAAACTAATAATGCAAGAGATCTAAACTAAGATCCAAGCAATTTACAAGTACCAAATAGGCCAAATAAGACCAATATCTGAAAGTACAATTTCTACTTAAAATATCTGAAATATTATCATAGATTATGAAAGTAGATGAAAAAAATGTACTTTCAAAAAAAGGCACCTGAAAAGGAGGTCGTATGAGCTCAAACGAGGCCTTTGAAGTTGCAGAATTGAAGATTGGATAGGTATAGTTGAGAGAATATACAAATTATGAAAACCCTGTGCACCAAAACCAGAAAATAACCACACCACTATGAAGAGCATGAAAAATTAGCCCAAATAAAAAAAAATTGCACCAAAAAATGAGCAAAATTGAGCAAGTTATGGGCCTCCAAATTTGACCCAAAAATCCAAACTGCTCAACGGAGAGGGGTCTAAAAATTTTCAAAAAAAATGCTGACTGGGCATTGACTGGACACTGACTGTGCGCTGCTGATTGGGCGCTGACTGTGCGCCGCTGACTGGGTAGAAGGTATGGATCCCAAAAATAATTTTCAATTTTTTTTTTGAAAAAAATCCAAAAATTTCGTACCGTACCGCCCGAATTGGTCAGAAAATTTCCTCCACACCCCAAAATTGATTTTCGCCAAAATAGGTCAAATTTATACTCTATTTTTATGGAAATGGCCTCCCGAACATAATGGTGAGGTCGAAAATGCTCCAAGATGCCTCCAAAAATAGAAGTCTTCCACGATGTCTCCAAAAACCAATCAATGAAGCCCTAATGGCTCTGATACCATGTGAGATTTTGCCAAGATCAAGGGCACAATGAAAAGTATAAAAATAGAGACAAAAGAATGACAAGAACAAACTGTATTCTCATTAATATGAAAATGATCAACTGGATTCCCCAATACAATGAATATAGGCCTTCTTATATAGGCAAGACCATATGGATGTACAAGCACACAATCATGACATGTGGCTCAATGAGAAACAAGGGTAGGTAAGAAATACTAGGGGTAGGTAGGAGAAATAATATAATATTCCACAAGAGGTGGATGACCCACCAAATTTGGAGTGTAACAACAAAATAAGACCACAAAAGGTGGAATTTCTTTTACAAGCTCTATCCCTATGTGCACACTTCCCTAAGTGTCTCAAATCCAAAGTACGAAGAGATGCATTATCCTAAGTTAACTTAAGTAAAGTATAATAATATCCATAATGAATATTTATTTACACCAACAGTTACCATGGCAGGTCTTCATAAGTTTCAGCCCAATACACTGGGTTACCCTGGCAACCTAATCCGAACCTCCGGCCCATCCAAGCCTCATGTGGACCCACACATCCTCTCGTGAAGACAAGGATGATGGTTTGCCATTTCAAGCCTTCTCACAACATGTCGAGTCTGTGTTAGCACTTGTCCCATGTGTGAGGCACAATTATCTTACTTAGAGATTAACATTCTAATCTACTATTAGGTTATCACTTATTAGACTCACTTTCAATAGGTTACCCAGCAACCACTTTGGGCGCGACCCCCAATCGAAAGCCACTTTCCCATACGACACTAGACTATACTCAAGCGACCTCGGAAACCAAGGAACACACATGGTCAAGCAAACAGAGTTCAAAAAGGAGGGAACATCCATCTGGTCAAACACGACTCAAAAGAGGTACACTTACTGACGGTACTCTAACCAGAGACCTGACCAACTATGGTCAACCACAAATCATCATTCGATACCCACATAAAGGATATAACCAATAGCAACACCACAACAAAAATAACAGTCAACTCGAGACCGAGGACAGAAACAGGTACCCAAATCAACCATACGACAAGGTCCAATCAAACAAAGCAAGGCTTGCCACTACTTAAGCAAAAGTGAATACAAAAATTAAACTCGCATAGGCAATAACCAGTAGATACAATATTTTCCGAATTGATATAAACATTAAATGCCGATCAAGTTTTCTAAATGATCTAAGTTAGATTGCAGTTATCTACTTCATCTAAGTACCAGTTGTTCTTGGTTTTCTAACTCTCTAAGGTTCATTTGCATCGAACATACATGACTACGTCATTATGAGTTCTTAAACCAATTTCACATGAATATAATTAAACAACCATTAACCAACTAAATATGATATTTAATCTTGAATTAAAACATCATTCCCATACTGGCTCAAAAACAATCTCTCCAATTTCATTTTTTTTCTAATCCCAGTTACACTATACGGATCAAGGAAACATAAACATATAAGGAATCCAATTAAAGATAGTCCGTTCCTAACTTAACAATTATTTCCTTACACATATAGAAAAATGTCAGAATTAACTATTAATTAATATACGCATTTATTAATCCACGATTAATAAAATATAACAAATTAATAATTAATAACACTATTAACAAATCAAGTAATTAATTAGAAAAAAATATGCATTAATAATAAAATAGGATTTGAATATTAATTAATGTATATTTAACATTATACAATTAATTAATAACAAATTAACCATTAATTATCAATTAATGCCAAATTTAATCATAATTAAAACTTTATTAAAAACTAAACATTTATTAAAATATGAAAATATTATATATATATATTTTTTGCATTAAAAAAAATATATTAAAAAAATTTGCAATAAAAAAAAAAAGGAAAAGAACGAGGTGGGGGGGACACCCACGTGGACCCCACGTGGGTCCCCCTTGGTAGTCCACACTACCTACGCTAGTGCTGCTACCAAAAGGTAGTGGTTCGCTACCATTGGTAGTGTTGCTACCTTTTGGTAGCAGTCCGCTACCATTGGTAGCAACTGCCTCCCGCGTGGTGGGGGTTTGTGCCCTGCCACGTGGGTTTAATATTATTATTTTTTTTTAATTTTACTTACTGTGAATAAAAAACACAGTCAGTCTCCCAGAGACTTAAAACAAATTTTCCAGCAGCATGGTTTCTTTTTCTTTTTCCCTTTTTTTTTGTTTTTATCAAATACCCAGATTCAAGAAGGGAAATTTTTCCAAAACAACGCCATACTGGCAAAATGCAAATTTATCTGATTGAAGCTTGAATTTGAAAGCAATAATTTAGAATTTTATCAAATTTTCATTGTAAACAACCAATCTCAAGTTTATTTTTTATTTTAAAAACAATCAGAGCAACCATGATCTAAACTTGAAATGGAAACAAACAAGAAGGGTTTGGATTGGAAATAAACTTGCATCTGTTTCATTTTCCCCAAATAGATGAGATTTTTCCATCTTCACACACAAATTTCTTAAAAATCCAAAACAATTTCTTTAAAACAAGGAAATCAATGAAATTAACCAAAGGCCTACCTGGCTCAGCAATCCTGGCAAGATTGAAGGAGAGCCCAATTCCCCAGTTCAAGAAATTCCCTCTCTTTCCAAAACCGCCAAATTTTCCATCCAAAAATATTTTCTAAAAATATCCATCTTCATATTTTTCCAAAAGTCTAGGTTAAATGGGAGAAGTTTGACCAAAATTTTTTATTTAAAATAAATCACAAAAATCATTCTTTTAAACTATATCAACAAATTAAACTTGCTTTTCAGTTTTAAAATTGATTTTTTTCCAAATAACTGAATTTAACCTTTCTATTTCCAAAATGCCAAGAAGATAAAATTAGTTCTATTGCAATTAAATTTAAATCTTTCTTTTCCAACAACATAAACATAATAAATTTAACATAAAAATTAACCATTTAATTGAACTTGCTCCTAATTTAAATCGAGCAATTCAAATTAATGATAATCATATAAATAAATCCTGTTTAATTTAGTCCATTAATCTTTAATACACAAACACATATTTAATCAAATTAAATACTAAGGACTAATTACTCAATTTAACCACACACAAAACACGCAACCCAAGAAAGCCACACAGACAGACGACCGACATACCCAACCAAAGGGAATACTGACAACGACTGACGACGCTCACTTGAGCACAACTATGGTCAAACGAGGTTATCACGACCACCTAATCCAACTCTATGGATTAAAGAGGTACACTCAAACCTGTGAATCCAGGTGAAGACGAACCTCGCACTCATGCGGCACTGTACCTGAAATCTCCTGCAACCAAGAGTCATACATGCATACATATATAAACTTAATGAAAGCGTTAACTCAAGATAATAACACGAAAAAAGAGAATTAATAACTTGCATACAAATTGGTGCAAAAACCACTTCAACAGCTATGCACTAAATCAAAACATCTGACTATAATCATTATATTAAGATAAAGTCAAACTGAGATTAGAAATTGATTAGGGTAGGGGTACTACATTTAATAAAGTCATACATTTTAGTTATGGAGTTATAAGGGTGTAATATATTTTCTATTTGCACATTATAGTTGGATGTGTTATCAATAGAAAGACACAATAGTTGATAGTACAACACTAAAATAAAGTCCCTATGTTAGCACTAAAAGAGCATGTTATGAATAATTATGCAAGACATAGAATAAAGTCATACATAATAAATTGACATGTTAATGTTAATTTATTGAATGTTAGTTTTTAGTCAGTTATTAATTATGTGATAATTGATAGTTAGTGGTTTGGTTAGTAAGCTTAATGACTTTATAAAGGCATAGAATGTAATCATTTATGTGTTCAAGATGAATGACTAAAATTTGTGCATTTGAACTTTGATATTGTTTTCTTTACACATTTTTAAAAGATAGAAATAGGACATATAGTAATGAATGAATGAGCATTTCTATCTTAAATGGGTCTTGCTTGTGGTGGAAATCTAAATTGTCTTGAAATGCTTGGTTGACATGATTTTGACAATATGTAGTTCCCCTTTCTCGATTAGACTTTTAGACTCATGTTTGACTTCCATTGAGTTTTTCAGTGGATACATTATTGTGATATTTTACTTAGACATTATGCAGTATGGTGATATGCTTTAATTTGATTTGTAGTATATGTTTTTCATGCAATATTTCTTATTGATGTTAAATGAGATTTTTATTGGATTACTGACATGGACTGGCACATTTACTTTATACGTGCAATGCGTTATATTCATCTACATGTTTGTAAGTGTATGGGGTGCGAGGGGATGATTTTCCTGCACTCACTCTGGTGAGACAAGGAACGACACAATTCTCCTTCATCGATGTGTGTGTCATGGCTTTTATATATGTCTATATCCATGTGTGGTTCTTTGATGCAAGGCATTGCAGGTACAAGTATCGGGTAGGTACGAGGTATCGACTCCACTTGGTTTCACAGGTCTAAGCGTACCTTATTTGTCTAATGGGAGTGGAAAAGATAATTTTTAGACCCCAAAATTGACCCGCGGTTACACTCATGTGAGTGTCATTAGTCGGTCATCATTTTTTGTTTGACCGGTATGAGAGTCTTGGTGCTTTGACATTTTCTTTTTGTGAGTCGTCGTGTGGTTATTTCTCATTTTGCGTGCTTTCAGTTAATTAGAAAAGTTAGTTTGAGTGAATAGTATTATTTCATGTTGGTGTATTTGAATTAAATCAATATGCCTTTGTGATTATTGATTTAATTAAATAAATTGAGTTATGGAACTTAAATTGATAAATAGCATGTTATATTTAAAAAGTAATTGTATTTAAAAAAGAAAAGGAAATTAAATTAAATTATATGCTATTGGAATTTTTAGATATTATGTTGAGTTAATTTCAAATAAGAATAAGGAAAAGAAAAAGAAAATATCTCCATTGACTTTTTAGAGGAGATTAGATTTTTACCTTTTTGGAAAATTGCTATTGGTTGAATGAAACTTTAACCTAAAATTTTTTAGGTTAATTTTTTTTTGATATATTTACCTGAGAGTTCGCGAGAAGAGAAGGAGAGGAAATTTTTGGAAGCCAAGTTTTGAAAAAAAAATTGGAGATTGGATTTTGGATTGAAGATTTTGGTGTGCAGGTTGAGGCTCATCCCAAATTTTCTTCCAGGAGTGCATTTACAGGTTGGATAGATTTTATCTTTCTTTTTGATTAAATTTATTTTTTAATGGTTTGAAAAAATTCTTGTGTGTATTTGGAATTCATGAAATTTTTATTGGAAGCTTTAAATTTAGTATAAGTTGTGGGAATTGAGTGATTTATATTTGAGTTAATCTCTTCCCAAATTAGTTTTGTTAATTTTGAAGAAATTGGATTTAAGAACCAGAAATTTGGTTTCTCTGTGTATGTTTTCAAGTTGAGCAATTTGTTTTAAATCCTTCCATTTCAAGTTTGGGAGTAAAAAAATTATTTTCTCTTTGTATGCAGATTTTCAGATTGTTTAAAAACAAGGGTTATGCTAGCCAAAATTTTACAAATTGACCTCCCTATGTGTATTCTTGATTTTTCCATGTGTGTAAGAACAATGCAAATCTGAATTTAATCCCCTCTATTTTGTTTAAATTTCTCATGGATTTTGCCCAAAATCATTTGATTTGGATCTTTTATGTATCTGCTAGTATACAAAATTTTTAATCAAAAATTTTCATTCAAAGAAAAAATTATGTTATACTCTGTTTTTACTAGAGTTATTATATTTTTGTGCAGAAAGAATTTTATAATTTATATATATATATATATATACCCACGTGGCAGGGGACCCACCTCCCCCCACGACGTGGGATGGTAGGTGTTCTACCATAGGGTAGCAACGCGCTACCATATGGTAGTAGAGCTACCATTGGTAGTCGCTACTACCATATGGTAGTAGTGCTACCAAATAAAAACTACAGTCCACCGGTGGTTATAATATTTCGCCAATCATTTTTGCAGCATTTGAAAAAAATAATGTTTTCGCCAGTTTTTAGTTATGCAGATTTAATAATATGTATATATATATATATACTATTATTATAAATGTATTTTATTATGGTTGCAGTTGGAAATATTAGCTTTACCCATGAATTAAGTTAATTTTTAGATGTGGTATATATACATAATATGATGTGTATGTAAGTATATATTCGATGAATATATAATTATATACATATATTTATATTATTGTATATATTTAATGTGATTTTTATTATTTTTAGAAATTGTATTATTTGGGGTATTAAATAAAATGATGCTTTTGTGAAAGACGTATTATTTATTATAGGATGTTTTATTCATTAAGTTGTTATGATTTTTGCTTGTTCAAAAATAAAAGGGGGCAATTGGTTATTTGAGGTTAGTTTAAATTCTAGCCTTATTAGATTAATGACGGCTTTGAATTTCTTTAAAAAGGAGTGGCTGTGTTTTCTTAAGTCTTAAATATTGAATTGCGAGTATATAATGATTTTATTATTTTCAAAAGATTGTTTGAATTATGAGCTTTAGTGAATTTGGTATTTCTTAGCAAAGAGCTTGATTGTGTTGCAACTCTTGTAAATTTCTAGTCATCATGTTGTAGTGGTTGTTGTACCCTCTTGATCGGGTGTTGCCCTTATGACCTTGTTGATATAAACCATGTTGTGTTATGTTCCATATGGTTAATTGAGGGTTAGTAAGATTGTGTTTTCGTCACCTGTGTTTTGTTGTGGTTATATGGTTGTCAGTATCGCCATAGGGTTCTTGTAGAGAGACCGCGATTGTATAGTGTCCTATGGGAGAGTGGCTTTCAAGTGGGGGTCACACCCGAAGTGGATGGCTGGATAAACCCTCAAAAGTGAGTTAGTAAGTGATAACCTAATAATTGATTAGGGGGTGCGTAGTTTTAAACATTAAGTAAGATATTGTACCCCGTGCATGGTTGAGTGCTCGTCTAGACTGAAGATGTAGTGGGAAGACCTGGAATGGCAAACCGACCACCTTGTCTTCACAAAGGGTTGGTAGGGTCTGTATGAGTCTTGGATGGAATCAGGGGTTCGGGAAAGGTTACCAGGATAACCCAAATTAGGCGTCGAGACCTATGGAGGCCTACCTAGGGTAACCATCACAAGCTATGCAATGACACTGTCTCTTTAGGGTCACTAGTGTATTGTGATGTTGAGTTCACCTGGAGTATTATGGAGTCACACTTGTATTGTTGACCATGTTTTGCTTGTGCTTTCTTGAGGGTCTTCTGCTATCTCCTAGCATGGTGGGGTGGTTCCATTTTGGGATCACATGGTCGGGTGGTAGTGCCACTTCCCATTGGATATTTATGTTTGTGGCTTCATGCAAGGATTGGCTTCGCAGATATTCCCGTGGTTCATGATTTTTGGAGCATCTCATGTTGGAGATTCTTGTACCTTTGAGACCTACGTGGTCATTTGTATTAGTAGATTATGTTACCTTGGCATTTGGTAAAGATGTAATTTCATATGTATTATTGGAAGCCATGTAATAGTTGATTAATATAATCTTTGTTTATTTGGATGTTTATTATATCGATTATCTTTATTCAATGTGCAAATGCTTTCATGAAAAGAAATATATATTGTAATACGTTCAATCTTCCAAATGATGAATCTGCTGTATAAATATGATTTATTTGTGTTCAATAGGTAATGATGGCAATTGTATGTTTTTGAGTATCCTATGATGGATAATTGGATTAATCTTAATAATGAAATTTGACCTTTCGAATAATTCTTTGTTGGTAACCCTTTAGGAATTTTTTGTGTTAGACTTTCGCTTGTGTAATAAACATGCAATGTAGTAATTAAAGCACTTTATGTGGATTAAACTTTAAAAAAATATTATTTCACCCTTAGTTGGTTAGTTTGTGTGGTTTTTCCTTTAGGGTTCCTGGCAGGGCATTACACAATATCAACAATTGAACATGTAATACCTCCACATTTACATGAGATTGCACAACATTTTGTAAGCATAAAAAGATGTCCCAACAAGATGACCAATCCACATTAAAGTTGAAAAACCCACCATATCCACTACCTCCTAAACAAGAACTAGCACCTACCATTATTAAATAAGACTATAATGATAACTCCTTCAACCGACCCTTGCATATGACTATTCAAGGAGAAACACGTACAAGAAAATCCTATCTAATTCATTACATCATGTGTGCACTTAAGAGTTTAACATCACAAAAGCATAACCCACTCCCTATTGCTCCTACACGAATTGCTACATTCAAAATAAATTCAACCCTTAAGATTCTAATAAAATAAATGCAAATTAATAAAAGGTAGTCACTAATAGTATCTCAAGAAGACATAAAGCATGTGACATACCTCCTTTTGGATGAGATGAATTTCATAGGACCAAAGTTGTTGAAAATAGATAGTAGATTGCATGAAACTTTTTCCCAGTAATAACACCTATGCATCAATGGCATATTTATCATTCTTGTAGAAGACTTGGCACAAATAGCAAATGTTATGTACAAGTCTATGTATACGTCAAACTTAGCTATCAAATTCTAATGGCAGCAATTCACTACATTTGTTATATTACAAATAATTTTCCGTCAATGAGGTGACATTCAAACTCAAATTGACTTTTATTGAAAATACCAAAACATGCCTAATGCAAGACTGGTTGAACAAAATTGAGAATTAGTAATGGAAAACCCAAAGATATTGTAGACACTAAAAAATGGTCAACACCTGTGTCTCCTATATTTTACATACCATGTGCATAGTCTTTAATTAAATCCCCTTTTACTAACGATTCTTCTAAGTCTTAAATAAATAAATTAAATAATATATTTATTTGTCTCCTTTGTCCATTAATTAAATAAATTCATTTTATTTAATTAACTAATTCATAAATATAACTAATTGCCACAATTACATCTGTAAAAATGCCTCTGCGTACGAAAAAGCAATGCAATGCATCAACATCCTTTTTTGAGCATTCTTATCTACAGCGGGGAAATTACAGAGGCTCTGCAAATCATTTCGTTGTTTTGGCTAATAACTCCGGGACTGAGGATCTTTGAAGGGTCATATCACGGACCCGCGATCAAGAGGCCTTCTTTGCAAAAACAAAATACTCTTTAGTTAATGCAGTTAGGGCTCCCCCCCACTCTTTACAAGGGCTGGGATCGGGATTGGCATTTGGTGAGCCACATAAATAACAGGGCTTTAGGGCAACCAAACGACCACAAACGAAATTCCAATCATTGTCAGGAGGAGGGTTTTGTAAAACCTAACCAATCAAAGAGTTCCTCTGCTTGCCATATTTTTCCTTCACGAAAATATTTGGGTAAATTTTCACAGGATATGGAAACCCCTGGTTGTCACAATTCTAAGGAAGTCGAGCACCCATTGTCATATCTACCTTCAAATTCCCCAACTTCTCCTAATGGGTTGGTCATTGAAATTGATAATCATACCCAGGCCAGGTATCAAATGCACTGCAACGACAAAATGATCTTTGCTCGGTGGAAAGGTTGGGGGATCCCGTCTGAACAAATTGCCAATGGGGTGTCATCTTCCTTCAATAACCAGGAAAAAATTGACATCCTTCCTGATAATTTCTTAGCTATTGAATGTGGTAATCAGAGTCTAAGAAATTCATTGTTAAACGAGGATATATTAACATTTAAGGGTCGAGGGTTTGATTGTTGGGAATGGCAACCTCTCTTTCTCCCATCTCAATTCAATTCCTGCATGGTTAATAGAGCAATTTCATTGGATAAATTTCTTGTAGAATTGCGAAATAATGACTTTTTCAGAATAATAGGCAACAAAATAGGTAAATTTGTAGAAGTCAAAAAATCAGCCCTAAGCTTCTTTAACCAACTCCTAATTGTTAAAATGAATATTAACATTAAATCTTTAGAGCCTATAACTCTAAAATGTGATAAATCTTGTTTAACCCTAGAATTACCCTTTTATAATGGTTCTTTTGAATATTCTATGCCAAGGAAGATCCCCTTCAAGAAACCTTTCCCTAAATCATTGCTCATGTCTAATGGCACACCGTTTAGTTTCGTGGAAGGAGGGGGTTTCACCCTAGAGGGCTATAAGATTGATAATAACCCTAATCTGACCTCAGACCTATGCCCTCATAGCTCCCCTATTAAGCCCTCTCGCTCCCCTCTTCCTCCACTGCTAACTATAAATTCACCTATAGATGACTCTCTTCTCAGGGATCGAGATCTGGAAGATGGTGAAATCAATGAGGTTATCCCTCAGAAAGAGAAGCTCGGTCTGACAAATATGTCATCATCTAGCTCTCTCATTCCACCACAAAAGTTGAATCCCTTGGGGTCTCCCCCTTTAATTGAACTAATTACCTCTGAGCAATTAGCAGTGATGGATAGGCTTTCGCCGGATCCAGGATTGGCATCCTTGCAGGATCATCCAATCTCTCTAGCCTCAAGATTGGAGGGCTTTGAGGAGGCAAAGGCTCGCTCTCCACCTTTGAAAGCTATTTCTGATACAATTGTAGAATCTGAGAGTGATCGTGTGGCTAGGGAAGTTAACATCATTGCCAATTTTGTAGGGGAAGAAGTAGTAAACGACCTCATGGATCAATTGGTTGCTGAAATTTGTGATGATGAGGAGTTGGAAAGACAAAGGGATTTCTTAGTCAAAAATCTAGTGGATGTTACTAGAGTCAACTTAGAAACAGATGATCTATTTATAGCATTAGATAACTTAGAAAACGATAACCCAAATACTCTAGGCATTCTCAGCTCTGATAGAAGCAAAGACTCTCTTGACTATGCTAAACATAGTAAGAGAAGAGGTAGGAGATCCCTTGCTAAACTAAGATCAAAGGATGGAGATGCCAAGGATCAGGCTAAAATATCTACTCTTTTTAATGTAGGGGAGGGGAAGTTCCTCCCCAGAGAGCCATGAAAATCATAACATGGAATGTTAGGGGTCTAAATGCCCCTAACAAACAACGCATCTTAAAGCGCCACATCTCTGATTCTAAACCAGATATAATTTTAATCCAAGAAACCAAAATGAACTCCTCTGAGATTGTCCTTTTTGAGAAAAAACTAGGCGTTAGATAGCTGAAGCACTCCCCTGCTACAGGGGCCTCAGGGGGCTTAGCCATCATTTAAGACTCTAGATTCATCTCATTTACACTTTTAGAGATTAAGCAAAATTGGATGGGAGGATAAGTAGTAAGTTATAAAAATAACCTAAGATTCAAATTGATTAACATTTACGGTCCTATCCAAATAGGGATAAGGCTAGGGTGTGGGTGGAACTAGAGTCTTTCCTTAGAAGTTTCCCAAATGATGTATGCAGCATTGGGGGAGATTTCAATGCTATCACTAAGGTAGCAGACAAAAGAGGAGGTAGAAACAAACTTCCTCCAGCAACTATAGATTTCAATAATTGGATCAATAGGAACTCCCTGTTGGAAATCCAGACAGAAGAAAATGCCTTCACCTAGAACAACAAAAGGCTTGGTTTCTGTAACATTGCTGAGAAACTAGATAGGTTTTTTATCCATGGGGGGCTCTCGAAGCTTAACTTTACCCTGAATGCAGAACCCCTCCCTTTAGTAGGATCTGACCATTTCCCACTCCAACTAATCTTTTTATCTGACCGCTCCCCTAAAAAATGTCCCTTCAAATTTGAGAGTATGTGGTTCAGAGATGATAACTTTTTAAACTTAATTGAGAACTGGTGGAGTAGTTTTGTTTTCTCTGGTTCGAAGATGTTTATTATCACAAGCAAGTTAAAGCTTATCAAAAGGAAGCTCTTAGAATGGAACAAGACTAATTTTGGAAATATTTTCGATAAAAAACTCCTAATAGAAAATGATCTTAAGAATGTTAACATTGAGGTTCTTGAGAAGGGGATGGATGAACATCTCTTCCTCAAAGAAAAGGCTCTACTCTCTGAGTATGAAAAGACACTCTCAAATGAAGAGATCTTTTGGAAATAAAAATCGAGAGAGACTTGGTTGAGTGATGGGGACCAAAATACTAAGTTTTTCCACAATAGTACTAAGCAGAGGAGATGGGTCAATCGAATTTGTAAAATTAAGAATTGTCAGGGTTCCATCCTATCTGAACCAGATGATGTTGCCTCTGAGGTAGCAAGGTTTTTTGATAAAATCTTAAACAATATTGAAGGCTCCAACCTCAGAGGCCAACTCAATATTATCAAGAATCTTCCAAAACTCATTAACGATGACCACAACAAAATCCTGTCAAAGAAATTCTCTAAGGAGGAGGTTAAATCTATCCTTATGAAGATGAATCCCGACAAGGCCCTGGGCCCGGATGGCTTCCCCACTAGCTTTTTCCAAAAATGTTGGGGTTTTATGGGGACAGAGATCACGAATGCCTTAGAAGGTATTAGGAACTCTGGTAAGATTCTCAAAGAAATCAACAATACCTTCTTAGCTCTCATCCCCAAAAAAATAGAATCCTGAAAGCTTTAATGACTTCAGACCAATAGCCCTTTGCAACACTCTGTACAAACTCTTAACTAAAACCATAGCAGCCAAACTCCAGAATCTTCTCCCCATTATCATTAGTGAAGAACAAACCGGCTTTGTAGCAGATAGATCAATCTATGATGGGGTTATTATAGCCCAAGAGACCATTCATTCGATCCAGCTCAACAGGGCCTCAAAAAATGCTAGTCAAATTAGACATAAGAAAAGCTTACGACAAAGTTGATTGGCACTTCCTATGTAAATGCTTGGAGGCCTTTGGATTTTCCAAATCCTGGATCAACCTAATCTTTGAATGTATATCCACCCCAAATTCTCGGTCTTGGTTAATGGTTCCCTGAAAGGTTTCTTCAGCAGCTTAAGAGGGCTAAGGCAAGGAGATCTTATGACCCCCTTCCTCTTCATCATCATGGCTGAAGCTCTAGGTAGATCCATCTCTAAGGCCAAAGAGGAAGGTGGGATCCAAGGAATCCCCATTACCAGTGGCCTCCCTCCCTTTACCCACTAGCAATTTGTTGACGACATGATGCTTTTTGGGTAGGAAGTGTAAGGGAAGTGAGTGCCTTCAAAGGCATCCTTAATTCCTATATGCTAGCCTCGGGTCAAGAGGTGAATCTGGCCAAGTCTACAATTTTTATGTTCAACATAGACCCCTCCTTAGGAAAAGTGATCAGCACTATCCTGGAGATTAGTGAAGGAACTCTTCCTTGCAAATACCTAGGCATTCCCCTTGACAAGGGTAGAAGACCCTCAAAATTATGGGACAACTTGGTAGATAAAATCAAGTCTAGGATTAACACTTGGAAAGGAAAATGGCTCTCATCTGCAGGTAGAGAAACCTTGGTTAGATCAGTCTTGTCAGCTATGCCCATTTACCAGCTCTCATGTCAACATTTATCTTCTTCTAAACTTGCAGAGTTCAACAAGCATCTCAGGACTTTCTTTTTACAAGGTGCTAATGACAACCGTAAAATATCACTCATATCCTGGGATAAGATATGCAAACCTAAAGAAGAAGGAGGAGTTGGCATTAAAAACCTTCATGATCAGGGCAAAGCCTTGGGTGACAAGTTGGTTTGGAGGATGTTCAGAACTCCCCACCTCAAATGGGCTTGCTTGTTGCACCTCAAATACCTTAATGGAGGGAATCCTATCCAAATCTTCAAAGAAACCAACCCTCCCAGAGGGTCCTACCTATGGAATTTTATGTTAGACTGCAGGAGAATTATCTCTGACAGACTTAGTTGGAACCTGGGGTCCGGGGCTAAATCTCTTTTCTAGTCGGATTCATGGGGTGGATATAAGGCTATTGATAATATCCATGACTTTGGTGCTACTCGTATCCTTCTTGAATCTCATAGAGGACCCCTATTAAACAACTATATCTCCCCTTCAGAGGATGGGGCTGGTTGGCAGTGGATTGAGAAGGAAGATGAGGATATCCCAGTAAGGGATAAACAAAAACTTATGGCAATTCTTAAATCAAGGAACACTGCCTTAGGTCAAAATCAGGACAAGCTCATCTAGGATGGCTCCCTAAGAGGAGAATACAACTCCAAGGATGGGTACTTTCTCATCTCCAAATCGTTTATAAGACCTATGACTAAGCTTCCCTTGAAACTTTGTTGGGATAAATACTATCTACCTAAGGCAGGTATCTTCTCTTGGCTTGCCATTCAGAACAAGCTCTTAACTGCGGACAAATTTAGAAGAATGGGGTATGAGGGCCCTAGTAGATGTCCTCTTTGCGAGGCAGACGAGGAAGACACCAATCATATCCTCCTTAACTGCCCCTTTGCTCACAAATGTTGGATCTGGTTCACCACCAAACTTGAATGGTCTGCGGCCTTCCCCCACACCATCTTTGGAATGCTCAAGGCATGGCCTCTCCTCAGGCGTGGCTATCTCTTTGAAGGTTTATGGATAGCTCTTCCTTCTTCAATTATGTGGGAACTATGGAAGGAGAGAAATAGATGTCTCTTTAAGAATGAAAAACTAGAGGTTCCCAAAATCATTAACAGGATAGAGTCAGCTATCTCTGAGCTCATGAACAACCGACTATCATCAGGCACATTGAAGAATGCCTCTATCACTTATTGGGATGAAAAGATGAAAAAACGTTGGGAAGGCTTATCCTTTCCTCCCTTTGTAGGAGATGGCCCTATTGCAAATCTTCGATCAAGGGATGCATGCAGATGGTAGCCCCTAGGCAAAGGTTGGGTGAAGCTAAACTTTGATGGGGCATCCCCTGGCAACCCAAGGGAAGCAGGGATAGGATGTATTGTTCATAATTGGGATGGAAGGGAACTAGCAACCCTTGCCTCTCTGCTTGGCATCAACACCAACAATTGAGTGAAACTTATGGCCTTGGTGGAGGGTCTGCATTTATGTAAGAAACTAGGTGTTAAGAACTTGGAAATTGAAGGAGATTCGGATATAATTGTCAATGCTCTGAGGAAAGGTAGTATGCCTAATTGGAGACTAAATACTTTGCTGTCAAAAGCTCTTGACTTATGCAGAGATTTTGATAGGTTCATAGTCAATCATATTTATAGGGAGGGCAATAAAAGAGCGGATGAGTTGGCCAACTTGGGAGTCGATGGCATCAATCTCCTGTCTGTGCCACCTTAAGGCAACCCCCTCTTTTTTTTTCGTGTCCTAAGTGGTCGTTAGCATGTTTCTCCTTTCATCCCCTTATGTTTCTCTTGCCCAAACTCTGTTTTAACCCCCTTATTTATTCCTCTTCCTGCCCCCTGTATTTACATATAGATACTCAGACAAACATTCAGTTTAAATATGCCCATATATCTGTTCTCCTAGACTTTAACTCAGGTAGTTAGGCTCAATCCATGGTCGGATATAATCATTAAAACACAAATCTCAATCATATATTTTTATTCCTCTCCTTCATACCCATTTAGTCTTCCATCCTTTAGCCCAAGGAGAGGCCCCTCCTCTAATATTTTTGTATATACTTATCTGGGAACTTTCAGTATCAGACCCTCACCTTGAATTATCTCACATTCTTGCAACCTAGGACCCTTTCATGAATTATCTAGGACAGATAAGCACTCTCAACGCATGTAATAATTTTCTCTTTACAAATATATAGGCATTTCATATATATATATATCTTAACACCTATATTAAGTTAGATCCTTGATTCACATTTATAGGTATATATATAGTCATATATATTTATATTTACACACACACACACACACACATATATATATTCTTATTAGTCTCTTGAAGTTTACTGATCTTTCATCCTTGAATATCGGCTTAAATCCTTTTTTATCCATCTCTTCATTTATCTGAAGGTATATATGCCTTTTCTCATTTTCATAATTTCTTAGAGTCATACACTTTGGTGGCATCACTTTATCTTCCTTTAAAATGTCATGTTTCATCGATGTTACCTTTGTTTCGATGAAACCATCGTTATCATCAATAAGCCTTGTGGTTTCATCGATCTCCTCATTTTCATCGAAAACTTTACCTTAAGTATACGTGTCGATGTAATGCTCCATCGGTTCATCGAAACCCTATTTTTTATATGAATCCTTTTATCGCTGTGTTTCACAACCATCTTATCTTTAAGTTTATCGATAATGGTTCCTCATTATTCGGCTTTTGCATTGGCATCGATGAAATTCCTTATGTTGGTGAAAGAAGAATATCTTCCTTCGACCTTTTGTTTTTACCGATGGCATGTTATCGATGAAAATCTTATGTTTTATCAACCTTTTGTCTTTCGATGAAACTATCACTGTCAACCAATAACTTTAGTATCTCTTTGAGAACCTTCTTTTCTCAAAAATTCCTATTGATGAAACCTTCCCCAGTTTCTTCAATCTCATCATTTCGGTAGAACTATCTTCTTCGATGAATTATTTACATGTCCTACCGATACCGTAGTTTCTTCAACAGCCTTGCTTCATCGACGAAATCTCCTTTGGTTTCTTCGATATACCTTCTATTGATGAAAAATAATGCTTTCGATAAGTCCCTTTTAAAGTTCATCGAGGCTGAAGTCTGTTCGATAAATAATCTTATCAATGAAACATTGATAGGTTTCTTTGATACAATAGGTGTACCATTTCGGTCAAACTAGACATTTCAGTGAGAGGTTAGTGTGTATATCCAATGGCTTTGGTTTGGGCGATAACTTTTAGGATTCTGATGTCAGTGGAAGTTTCAAGGGTTCTATCAAAATTATTAAGGGCATGCTTGATTTCATTTTTTTTAAGAAAACTTTTGTAGCTTTAATTAAAACCATGGAATTCTATTGATTTAAATTCGATGCTCAACACCACCCCTAACCATAATCCTAACCCTAACTCTAACCAATATTTAAACCCTGACCCTGATATTATACACTTAATAACTATAAAATAATATTGCAGTTTCAAAATAAGAATATAATAGTATTATACTTATCATATGGCACTCTATTAATATTATATTACTAATAAAACTACAAAAATAATATTATAACTAAACATAATTTAAAATAATAATATAATACATTTCAAATATTTCAAATTTATATTATGAATATTATTTTCAATAAATTATAAAATAATATCATAATAATCACAACAATATAAATTAATAATAATAGGTTTCAGTTTTATAACTAGATATCTAGTTTTATATATATATATATATACACACCTTCATACAAGTATATAGATATTGCCTTCTTTTAGGACTAACACTTACCTAGCTATCCTCATCTCTATTTTACCTTTTCGGTCCCCTATATTTGGCGAGCCGTAGTAGACGCATGAGACGTAATGGTTGGACATCTCATGTCAGCTCACTTCTCGATCAACTCATCCTGACGGCTCTTAGCACAGTCGAGGTGACATTGCCTCTTTGATGTGACAGTTGAGGTACCCTTCTCCTGATGGATTTAGGCGTTGGCAATAATGACCTTGATTCTTGAAGATTTCACTCTTGCATCATATCAACTCATCATGTGGTTGCTCTTTATGATGCATTAAGAGGGCGAGTTATATTTAGAATGCCAAGCTGGTCCTCTTTGTCATTTCTCAATTAGGCTCTGATGGATACCACTCTCAGGCTTCTAGGGTTGAAATGTCAGATGGCTTTCGTAGGCGAGATCAAGGATGAGAGAATGAAAGGCATTCTCGGCCAATAGAACCCTCTGATCTCTGGAGTGGTAATGAAATTTTTAGGTAAGGAATTCATTATGAATGAAGACTGAACCAGAGCAAATTCAGACATTACAGCTATGTTTCTAGCCCTCACAATGCACTTTGAGAAAGATAGGGATACAGTGGTTAAACTATGCAAGAGAGTCTTCATTAAATATATCCTCGGTGAATTAGAGAGGGTGGTGATTAACATTGATGATGAACTCATAGCTCCCAAACCTCGGGACTATGATACCCTTATCAGAATGAATAACCCAGTTCCACGTTTTCCCATTCTAGAAATCGGCGACCCTGCGGCCTTTGAAACTCTTCATCCAGTTAGAAGCTGAAATCTCCTTTTCCTCTCTTGGTTTCTTCATGTTAAGAAACCTCCCCATGAGAAATGGTTGACTAACTTTTTGGAGGCAGAGAATATCAGGTTTATCCCTGATAATGTGCCTATCCCATGCCTCCCTGCTAGCTCTGCAACATCCAAGCCATAAAGCTCTAGCTCCAAGCCTTCCCACAGGCCAGGCAAGATAGGCTGAAGCTCCTTCGGATGGCATGTTTCAAGGTTTTTGTTGGGTTATCAAAGTACTTCCTTTTTTGTTGTGAGTAGTAACAGAACTTTTCATATGGACAAATTTCACTTAGTTTATAAAACTCTGATAGATATATCTCATAAATATGGTTATGCACGGCTAAGACTATCTTGGTGATCTTCAGGCGGTATAGCCTTGCTGCTGCTTCTTAAGATTGTTATATTTTGAACATAAATAGACATAAAGCAATATATCCATATTTCATATAGATATATGTATATATGCTTATATATTTAAAAATTGCCGATCTTTCATATTTCTGTTTCAATGATGATCTTCTCTGTTATTTCTAGTTTTTCCGTACTAGGCTAGCTTAGATGGCTCTTTTATCATCCACGCTTTTTTGGGCATGGTAGGATCTCTGTTTAATTCAAAATCTATTATGAATGATAGCCCATTGTGCTATCTATGCTAGAAGGACTAAACATCCCTCTGGAAGGTTAGCAGCTTGGTCTCTGCATTAGGGGATCTTATGAGTAGTTTTTATCTTTCTTGATGTTTTGTCTCTTGTTTTGTTCTTAAGAAGCTTCCGGGATTTAATGTCTCTAGGTTTCTTTAACTTAGCTTCGTAATTTTTTTAAGTTGTGTATATGCTTTACGTCATCCTCTTCCCTGTGTATGATCGGCCCCAACCACCTTCAAGCTTTCTAGGCCTTCCATGGTCGCAATATATATATATATATATATATATATATATATATATATATATATATATATATATATATATATATATTTGTATTTATATTTTTATATATATTTATCATCATTTACATTATATATTAGGATTTTGTTCAAACTCACATCTATATAATCATATTCATATATAGTTTCCTATTTTCCTGCTTGTTCTCTCAGTTTTAAGTTAAATCAGTCTCAGATGCATATGTCAATTTTCCTCTTTCTTCCAAGTAATCTCCAACATCATATTATTAGATTAAGGGTCGACCTAATAAAATTTTATCTCACTTAAAGCTTTCCCATGACATTCAATTAGGGCCTGGAAGGCTCTCAAACCATATTCTTTAAGATGGTAGCTCCCCGTGATCTCTTTGCAGGAATATTTATGGAACTTGCTTCTTTAATATTTATTGAGTTTATGCTCTTCGATGGGTAATCACTCTCGCATTATGTTTCTAGAGATTTTTTGAGACTAATATTTTTAGTTGTGTATCCTAACAGGGTGACCATCCAGGCAGGTATGATATATTGTATAAGTTGATCTGTTCGGTTTTCCTTTTCCTAACATTCTGGTGAGAGATTTTCTCAAGATTTTGTCCAGCATAAGGAGCTGAGCATGCTTAACCCTGTGTTTCAGGAATAACAAGAACTGTCACCCACAAATGGCAGCATCAATGGGCAATCTGCTGCTCAACTTTACACAGAGGATTTCTACATACGATCTTCATTATTTTGGACAAGTTCCCTTTGTGATCTTGTATCTCCATTTTGTATCGCATTCTTCATTTTTTCTAATGCTTGAGGGATCTGGGCTAGACCGGAGGTTTTCTTCCCTCCATTCTTTCCTACCGGTGCCCACACCGAATGGAGGTGTAAATGTAAATCTATCTATTTTTTAAATTAATAAAATTCTTTGGCCCCGACCTTTTATCGATAAAAAAAAACTAATTCATAAATATGAGCAATAAATTAATAAATCATTTTTATTAATTTATCATATTTATCTTCCTCCAAAATAAAGATAATTAATAAATTTTATTTATTAATTCATCTTTATTTCTTGCTTTTCTTATTTTTTTTATTCTTTTGTTTTATCCTCTTATATGGAGATATTTAATAATTTTTTATTATTAAATCTTCTCCTAAAATCCTCCCAATTTTCAAATTTGGAAACTAATATCTTTCCTTGATTTTCAAAATCAATCTTTTTGGCAATATCTCATTAATCTTAATCTTTAAATTCAAAAATGAGGTATGCATCTTCAAAAATCTGCTTTTTGTGAGAGGATAATTTAATTTTTTTTTAATTCTTCTATTTATCTTTTCGAATGAAGATAATTTAATAATTTTTAATTATTAAAATCTTCCTAATATTTTCAACCTCCTAATTTGGTATTTATGAGAAGATAATTAAAGATTTTATTATTTATTCTCATAATATATTCTCATTTTCTTTCTTCTATCTTCATCCTTCCTCGAATGGCAGCTCTATTGTGCACTCAATCAGGTCCATTCATTTAACAATTTTTTTTTTCAATCTTAACCATCCAATCAATTTCCATTTTTCTATAAATTGAGCTCTTTTTTCATTGATTTTCAACCACGCTTTGAGTATCCTTATGTTGCCTAAATCATTGTTCTATCATCTCATCATCTTGCTTTCAATACACTTGCATTTGTAGGTGAGATCAACATCAAATTTGAAGGAGAAAGAAGAACAATGGAATCACATGAAGGAGACATTTGCATTGGTTTGCTTTAATTTGATTGTTTTGTCTTAATGCTTTCATTGATTGAATTAGGAGTTTTTATCATAGCTAATTAGGTTTGTGGTTGCCTGATTGTGTGCTTTTGATGCCTTATTCTGAATTCCTAGTTACATTTTTTGGTGAAACTAATGTGAGCAAGCTCTTACTGATATATGTTTTTGAGTGTTTGCAGGTTGCTTGTAGGAATGCCATTTTCAAATATATTTTTAATCTTTTTCAGTCCAATACATTTTAAATCTACTCAGCACCTCTGAAAAAAATGTTACATTTTGTTTAGTATCTAGCATTCATTACTGCAGCAGTTTCATTAAGACAATCTCCAACGTTTCTTTCTGCATACATGGCTACCAAAGTGCTTACTTTCTAAAACAAATCCTCCCTCACATTAAAATATGCCCACAAAAAAAAAAAAAAAAAAAAGAGAGCATTTAAAAAGGAAAATTTGTCAAAAACGTTTTGCATGCCTATCTACCACAACATAGCTTCCATATTCTAAACAATTTCATACATTTTGTGTTATTTTAATTTTTTAATCTAATTTAATCTTGTTTTTAAAATGTTCTTAATTTAGTTTAGTTTTTTTTTTTTTTAATTAGATTGGATTTAGTTTTATTTTTCTTTTTAGAATGTTTTTAGTTTAGTTTTATTTTGCTTTTTAGAATGTTTTTAATTTAGTTTTATTTTGTTTCTTTTTTTTAGATTAAATTAGATTTACTTTGTGTTAATTAGATTTAGATGAAATTAGATTTACTTTTGTTAATTAGATTTAGATTAAATTAGATTTAATAATTGGATTAGTCTTTGTTAAATAATTAGCTTTTAATTTTTGTTAATTAGATTAGTTTTTAATTTTTGTTAATTAGATTAGATTTTAATTTAATTTAATTTTCTTTAATTAGATTAGTTAGTCATGTGGCATGATTATTTGTGTGTTTATTTTGATTTTGGAGACTGATTTTTGGAATTTCAATTTGTGCAGGTATCTCCTCCCTCGTGTGTCGAAGACTTAAATGCAAAACTTCTGACATTGTTTGGTGCACGACACAGTCAAAGAATTATGTCAAAAACCAAGTGTTTGTGATTTCTAGGTTTACTCACACTTCAATTTCTTAAGGTTAATGATCAAGTGCTTCCTTTGTTTTCATAGATACCTTGTGTGTGGTAACCTTTAGAGGGTCTGCCTCCCGAGAAGCCCTTAAGGCTCGATGAGAGGGAACGACACAAGTGGTGATGGGCTAAGGCCAAGCTCTTCCAAACCACTCTAAATAAATCTATTTGCAATGAAAGGTGTAAGCAACGGGTGTTGGAATGGCATAGCGACCATTAAATTTATCATATTTATGCCCACCTAAATGGATGCCCTAACCAAAACCTCTTGTGTTTAGAGACCAAAATCCCTCTATTTGTTGACTAAAACCTCTCATGTACCCACCAATTAGAGATAGTAAATTCTTGGGAAGTGATGCCCCTTGAATTCGAAGCTTGGTATCCCCGTAGAAGTGAGTGTCATGGAGTGGAGCCAGTGCTACCAAGCTTCTAACTATTTGGTTGAATGTGGTATTTTATGGTAAGAGGATTCAATAGATATTGTCCTTGCCAGCCTTATGATTGTTTTGGGTCAAAGTCCAACAAACATTTTGTCTTCTATGTTTTCCAAAAGTTGAATAAAAAACATAAGTGTCACAAAAAGTCATTTTCAAGCAAGTCCAAACATTCTCCAAACCAAATTTAAAACAAAGTTCAAACAAAGGTCAAAATTTTGTCCCAAAGTATTCCAAGTATTTATCCAACATTTGAGAACATTTATAAACATGGCTTATTAAAACATTGGATATCCTTGTTTACAAATTCATGTCACCTAGGGTTATCTCTTGCATAGCTCAAACCTAGGTCTTAGGACATTCAATGCTTTTCATATCCTTATCATTGAATTGTCATAAACTCTAGTCTTGTCTTAGCTTGATTTTGTCATATCATGTCATATCCTTAGATCTTGAGATCTTATTCATATCATATCTTGGGTTCATACCTTAGGCTTTGGTCATTATCATTGTCCTCTTGCATTTAGTCTCAAAATTAAGATTGCTAAACTTGAAAAATCAAAACTTTAGATTAAACCCTAAGTCATTGTTAGGGAGTCTTGAACTTGTCCAACATTTGTCCTCTCATCAACATCATTTTGTCAAACCTAGCTAAGTATCCAAGTGTATAGGTGAGATATTGTCAATTTGTCCTATCGTCATTTGGTCCTTTGTCCTTTTAAGCTCTAGACTTCATTTCAATTTCCCAAAGTTGCGTCTTTAGGGTTGCATTTCAAAGTTTGTCCAAATCTTAAAAAGTGCAAAGACATAGATTGCATTCTCATATCCCAAAGTTGCACTTAGTTACATAACATTATCAAAATCCCAGAAAATTAAAAAGTCCAAAGCAAGGTCGCATTTGCATTCCTTAAGATTTCATTTAGTTACATATCATTGTCATTCCAAAAATTCAAAAAGACCAAAAACATTTAGTTGCATTGTCAATCTCCTAGGTTGCATTAGTTGCATACATCATTCTTAAAATCCAAAATCCCCAAAATATTGCATTGCATAGTGACATGTCTATTGAAACGAGATTCTAAGCTCCTATGATGCAACAAAGTTTGACATATCAACCAATGAATGATCCAATGAATAACACAATGCAATCAATATTTGATCCAAGGAAATCACAATTCTATCCAACCCAATAACAAGGCAACATTGGTCAAAAATTTTATGATAAAACAAGTGTCCAAATACGACAGTTGGAGGAAAAACTAGCTTGAGAAGAAGAGATCTTGGAACAAAAAGTGAAAAACCATGAAAAGATTCGGCCCCAAACGTCCAAACTATTTCAAAAATTCAAGGTTAAAATCCAAATATTGAGCCCATGGATGTAAAATCTCTCATCAAACGATCAGATATACCAGCTCTCCTCACACAAATAGAGATGATGGAACAATTTCAAGCGACGAGCACAAACTTGAACCAAGCCCTAAATCAAACCTTGTTCAACCAAATCCCAAGTCAAACTTTATTCAATCAAATGATGAATCAACAACCAATGGTCCAACATTTCAAACCAACACAACCAATGATCCAAGAATAACCAATCATCCAACATACACAACCAATGATCCAGCAACAATCAATGATCCAACATACACAACCAATGGTCCAACATTTCCAACCAACACAGCCAATGGTCCAACACATCCAACCAACACAATCAATGGTGCAATTTCAATAATATGCTCAACCAAATACACAATATCAACAATTTGTTCAACCAATTGTCAAGTACCAACAAAAACAATATCATTCAACAAGTCAATATCAACAACTACAACCACCAATTCAAAAACAAAAGTTGCAACTCAAAACAAGACAAATTTCAAACATGTCAAACCAATTCGACCAACACCCAATCCAAAATCAAAACTTAACATCAAACCAAAACCAAATCACCTTCAAACAAGTCCAAAATCCAAACCTAACCATGTCAAAACCTCGCAAGGATTCAAATGCTTCTCCAAAGAAAAATGGCTCTATTACAAAGCTCTTAAAGAGAGCCCTAGGTGATTTTTTTGAGAAATATCAAAATCGTGCAACCATGCCTAGCAATGGCTCATCCCCCTATAAAAAAATTGACTCTCCAGTGGCATCTATCCCTACACCTTTCAAAGTTTCACAAGATCCTTCCATGTCATCCCCATCAAATGATACACCCAAGGATGAATTCTCCTAAGGGCTATCCATGATTGATTGCCAAGCTAATCCAATTCATGATGCATGTCCCTGCCATGCTTTCGAAATGCTAGACCCAATGCCACCATGTGCTTCATTTCCCATCAAACCTATTACATAGGACCCCATTCAAAGTTCATCTCCCTCATGTCAAAGCATTGGTTCCTTTCCAAAATCCCCCACACATGTTCAAAGTCCAACCCCATGTCAAGAGGATAATTTAGAGCATGAACAAATGAGTCCTAAAACAAATGAAGATCAAGATCCTAAAACCTTATTATCCCATCCAATTGTTGACCAAGATCCCATATCCCTGGACCCTCATGATGATCCCCCTATTCATGTCCATTCTATCCAAGAACACAACACCCTTTCAAATCGCGTTGACATTCCACATTCTAAGCAAGGTCAAGATATCCCTTCCATCCTTTCTAATGATCCCATTGAAAGGCACAAGCATAGCACCTTTAAACAGGAATCCAATGATACTCCTTGTCAAGATCAAAGTATCCTTTCAGCTTCATATCCACCACAAGATGCTATCATCCCTCCATATCCATGTCCTAATCCTCCATATATACTCCAAGATCTCATTTATTTTGATAATCTCATTATTCCTCCAATCCCATCTCATGAAGAGTCTATCATTGATCTCGATCCCCCTAGTGATTCTGATCCGCCTCATGATCCTAGTCCCCCTCATGATTTTAACATGTTGGTGCAATATGTTCGTGAACCCCTGACATTCACAATGAGTTCTTCCACTTTGGTCCAGTCCGATCCACTTCATAATCTCATCATTCCCATCATATCGCATCCCCCTCATAATAAATTTGTGTCTTCTTCCCAAAGCAAAGAGTCTCCTACATGTCAAAATATTTATAAAGGCAAATGGGTAGACCTTCAAAAGCAAGAACCCCTCCATGTTAAAGAAAATCTTAATGATCATGGCTTATATCCCACTCTCAAGATGTTGGTACCCCTGCTAAATCCAACATCCCTCCAAATCCAAACATGCACCAAGACCTTCATCCCTTCCATCCATCTTAGGTCCTTCTATCCCTCCATCCACTATTCAAGGTCAACAAAGGCACACATCTTCGAGCACCTTCCATCCATCCAAAAGACCTTCATATCATTCATATCCATCCATACATTCCTTTCCCCCTCCAAGCAATTTGGATGCCAAGCATAAAAGTTATAAGTCTAGCAATCCACATACAATCAAGGATCAACATGTCCAATCTAATCGACATGTCAAAAAAAAAGAAAAATGTGATCCAAAAAGAAAAAGAGACACCCAAAAGGCCACAAAGGTCATTTTCTCATAAAGAAAAGTCAAAAACTATATGGGTTCCTAAATCCCTTGTGCAAGCAATTTCCAAGGAACCACAAAAGAATGAAAAATTAAAAACAATATGGATTCCTAAATGGCTTCTTGAAGCACAACAGTCTAAAGAAGCATCAAAATTGGTATCCAAAATTGCTATTCCTTCGTCCAAACCTTTTAAGTATATTCCTCCATCACCCCCTTCATTTGTTTTGGGTCCTTATGTCCCAAAATCTACAACCTTTCCTCCATCCAAATCTCAAAATTTGAGATCCACTTTTCCTCCATCACTCCATTACCCCTGAAGGTGTGTGCCAATTTCGGTCTTGCCCACATTCTCATCCACTCAAAAAAAAGTCTTATTCTACCCTCTCCATTATCCAACACCTTTTTTCCATCCTTTCATCCATTCTATCCAATCCTTTGCATAAATCCTTACCTTAGTTTCATCTCATTTTCATGCCATTATCCTGCCAACGTCTTTGAGCATACTTTTATTAGTCATGGTCCATTTTTTTCAAGGCTACTATCTAAGTAACAAGATGCTTGATTCCTTCTTCCATATCCTATCATGTGTCCATTTTATTCCATAAAAAAAGAAAAAAAAAAGAAAAGAAAAGAAAGAAAAGAAAAAAAAGTAAAGAGAAATAATTCGTCCACTGGTGAAAACTTGGCAAACAGGCGTCTTGGGCAAGTACCATGATGAAAACCTAGAAAATAAGCATCATGCGTAATCATATGAACTTCTTGCATGCCATACTTGGGGGTAGGTTTTGTCCATCTTATTGCCCTTCCTTATCCTATTATCCTATCGTAACCTATTGCCTATTGTACCCTCCATTTTCCTATAGTCCCTCATGTCCATATCCCCTTTTCCACCTTTGATCTTGACAAGGTTGAGGATTTTCATGAACGTCATACATCTCGTTCGCAAATTTCAATCTATCATAGCTTTTTGTCCTTATCCATTAGCTTATAACAACCTTACATCCATATTCCTTGGCTTATTGCAACCTTTTATCACTACCGCTTAGCCTATCACAACCTTCAGTCCATATCCCTTATCCATTTTTCATCTTGCTTATCCTATCCATATCCTATCATCGTCCATACAATCTTTTTCATCACTCGATCTTGATCCGACATAAGGACACAAAATGCAAACATGGTTTCAAAAACCTCTTGACATGTCCCTCATGCCATTCCATTGCTTTACATTGTCATATCTAGTTCCTTATCCCATCACGCGATAGCCTTGGGTAATTGAATCCACTCTATCTCCATAACAAATGGCCTCTGTCTTCCCTCTATACACCAACATTTCAGCAAGCTTATTTATCCATTTGTCATATTCCTTGCCTTGCTAGACACTAGGGGCAAAAATCATAAAAACCACTAAAAATCAAATAATGCCCTGAAAAACAACTAAAAATCATAAAATGTCTTGAAATAATCCAAAAACATCAAAAAATGTCTCAAAATAATTTTAAAAAAAAATTGAAAAATGTCTTGGAAAAAGCATAAAAAATTAAAAACTCAAAAAAACCCTAAAAATTGGAAAACATAAAAATGCAAAAACAACCACTTTCATTTCATTTCGCCAATAAACTATCCCTTTGTTACATAAACAATAACTTTTGTTTCATCTCGTTAATAAACTATCCCTTTTGTACATAGACAGACATTTTAGCAAACGTCAAACAGAAACACATTAAACATTGCGCTTAAACAAATCACGCTTTAATCAACAAACTATTCAACCGAGCAATCATTCCAACTAATCAAACTTTTCTTATCAACTAATCAAAATCAAAATTATCAGTCCTTGTCAACATTATCATAGGTCTTACACAGGGTGTGGTATACTCAAAACCATACTGTGTCATGTCTTAGACGGGGTACTGCATTCCCTAAAACCAGACAACATGATTGTCCTTTTATCACAACACTATCACTTTGGCAATGAAGATCAAAATGTTTGATTGACTTGTTTGAATTTGTGAGTTATCTTTTCATTGATTTATCATTGATCATGTCCCTATGCTACTCGATGATGTCACTGAGTGATTTAGACTGGTTGGGATGGCTCATGGTCTTTTTCTTTTGTCTTTTGTTTGTGGGGTGTTTCATATTATTCTAGGGTAAGTATGTCTTAGGATGGTTGAACCATTCCTTGTCTGCAACATGTTCTTTTTATGCAAAGGGATTGCATTATCGCCCTAGCCTTCATTGCCATGGTGCACCGCATCTGTTTTGCTATATCAATTAAAGAATCTCACCTACTATTTGCATTTGTGAAAGCGAGATTTCATCACTCTAATCATTCTTCACTTCTCATTTGCATTTCTTTTGGCAAATATTTTTCTATCTCATCAATGCTTCTATCTATTCATCAAATCAATCATTATCATGCTCTCTATTCTATTGGATCAATCAAGAATTTCTTCATTTGATATCAATCACGCCTTTTTTCTACAATCCATTAACATTCTTTCCTTCTTATTAACATTTTTCTCTTTCATCACATTTTCTTTTTCGAGAGATCATTCATTTATTCCATTCATAAACAATCTCTTGAGGGGGCATCCTACCTCCATCTTGTCGTCTACTGGGGTATGATTTCTCATTTTTTTTCTTTGAAACAATGCTCATAATCACATTGTCTCAAAAAGGGGCAAAATGTAGACACTAAAAAATAGTCAAGGGGCAAAATGTAGACACTAAAAAATAGTCAATGCATGTGTCTCCTATTTTTAACATATCATGTGCATAGTCTTTAATTAAACCCCCTTTTACTAACAATTCTTTTAAGTCTTAAATAAATTAATTAAATAATTTATTTATTTGTCTCCTTTGTCCATAAATTAAATAAATTCATTTTATTTGATTAACTAATTCATAAATATGAGCAATAAATTAACAAATCATTTTTATTAACTTATCATATTTAGCTTCCTCCAAAATTAAGATAATTAATAAATTTTTTTTTTTTTTTTTTTTAGCAAAAGGCCATGGCCTATAATATATTAATAATAATTGAATATTTACATATACTTAGATAAAAGAAAATGACACTATCTCCATCCCCCTAATAGATACAATTCTGAAAGAGAGGCCCCCCAGAAGTAGACATGGGGTCATTTGAAAAAAGCCCTCGACGGAGACTGCGAGAGACAAACCCTTTCCCGATATGGACATCAGTAAAACTAAATCCGTACAATCGATGAAGCGAGGTTATCTAAAAAGGACAAAGAGACTACATGTTTGAAAATGCCATGCTCGGATCAACCCAAATTCTACCACCTTTAACCTGCCACACTAGCTGGAGAAATATCAAATTCCAATTCCTGATTCTTGAGATGAAGCAGCCTCCATTGGATTTGGGAAAGATGAGGGATACCCGTGAGGATCAACCAGAGCATGATCACAGATTTTCCACACAACCCTAAATTTAGCCATTACAATTGAAGCCAATGGCTCCCCCATTTGAACTACAAATTGTTGAACCCAATGTAGAAAAGTGTGAGGAGATGCATATCCCAAGCCATAGATGAAGGAGAGGAAAATAGATCTTGGCACTAAGTCAAAAACAAAGAGATCTCTATTTTAAAAACCTCCCCACCACACCTCTCTAGTAAACAAATCATACTTCAATTGCAAGTTCAAATCCTCCCAAGAAAGTAGTGCAGGATGAACAAAATCCCCCACCACCATCTTTGTATAGTCCTGAGACTGTGTGAGGTCCATCACCATAGACGCCAATCTGGAAGCCACCAGGTTTGGAGAGGCCATCGGGTTGGCTGCAATCCATTCCTCCCCAAGAATATTCCTCATCGCCCACTCACAAACTTCACACGAGATTGTGAAGGAGTCTGCTAGTCTCAGAGGACGAGCTAAGGCATTCTGTCTCTGGCCAAGATGACCTCCCTCTAAATAAATTAGAAGGGCCATAACTGTCGCGTGAGCTCAATCAGCAAGGAAAGCAAGAATTTGCTCAAGCTAAAAACAAAATTGAAGGTACCTAGAGCATGAGAAAATCCAATGCCACCAAGTTGATCTCATCCCATACTACATGTTTATTAATTCATCTTTATTTCTTGTTTTTCTTAATTTTTTTATTCTTTTGTTTTATCCTCTTATATGGAGATATTTAATATTTTTTTATTATTAAATCTTCTCATAAAATCCTCCCAATTTTCGAATTTGGAAACTAATATCTTTCCTTGATTTTCAAAATCAATCTTTTTGGCAATGTCTCATTAATATTAATTTTTTAATTAAAAAATTAGGTATGCATCTTCAAAAATATTCTTTTTGTGAGAGGATAATTTAACTTATTTTTATTTCTTCTATTTATCTTTTTGAATGAAGATATTTAATAATTTTTAATTATTAAAATCTTCCTAATATTTTCAACCTGCTAATTTGGTATTTATGAGAAGATAATTAAAGATTCTCTTATTTATTCTCATAATATCTTCCCATTTTCTTTCTTCTATCTTCATCCTTCCTTGAATGACAGCTTTGTTGTGCACTCAATCAGGTCCATTCATTTAGCCAAAAATCTTTTCAATCTTAGCCATCCAATAAATCTCAAATTTTCTATAAATTGACCTCTTTTTCCATTGATTTTCAACCATGCTTCGAGTATCCTTATGTTGCCTAAATCATTTTTCTATCATCTCATCATCTTTCTTTCAATACACTTGCATTTGTAGGTGAGATCAACATCAAATTTGAAGGAGAAAGAAGAACAATGGAATCACATGAAGGAGACATCTGCATTGGTTTGCTTTAATTTGATTGTTTTGTCTTCATGCTTTCATTGATTGAATTAGGAGTTTTTATCATAGCTAATTAGGTTTGTGGTTGCCTAATTGTGTGCTTTTGATGCCTTATTCTAAATTCCTAGTTACAAATATTACCATAAATAGATGACAAAATATTTTGACCACTCAATGCACCTGTTTGCTACAAATGATTTAGTAAGCATCTATTATAGTGAGAGCAGGGGCGAAGTGAATCAATATGATACAATCTTTTACATTTTCAACTTAATAATCATAATAACATTAATTGCACACTATCATTCACATAATATTTAACAAGTATGCAACACAACTAGAACACATGCTATATGGAAACCCTTACAGAAGAAAACCATAGCAAAATATTGCTTATATAAACTTGTCTTACAAACTTCATAGGCACCAACCACAAGAAACACCAATCCCCTCAATTTGTAGACACCAACCTAATGGAGACACTAATTTACACAATTCAACTAAGCACCAACTTAGCAAGATACACCGATTTCCCCTTTATCAAACACTAATTTCCAAAACAAAATTCCATCAGGAATGGTGCTTCGACAATAAATGATGGACAGTGCAATCTCGTTTAATCTTATAGCATTTCATTTTTATTCCTTACTCTCAATTCTAATTGCAAATCCTTCACAAATTTGCTCCCAACTCCTTTACACTATCTTTATATGTTTTTCATTCTTCACAATCTACTCCAATATGTTCCAATAATCTGCTCCACTTATGCTTATAAGTTTTCTTCAATATGTTTAGTTATATACTTCAATTATGCTTATAAATATGCTTCAAATATACTATAGTAAGTTCATCAATCTGCTCCAAAACTGTTACTATTCTCATGTTGAATCTACAATAATTTCTTCACTAAATCTTCATTGAATATCCTTTTATTTTTCTTCTCCCCTCATAAATGGGTGGTGGATGTATGATAAAATCTCACAAAACACACCCTCTTCCTCCACCTCTCAAATGTAAATATATATAATCTCCAAAAACAACACAACCTTTCCAAGTAAGGCAACTCCACTTTAATAAGCACACAATAACCCTTGGGTTGATGAAGGGGTCGACCCTTATAAAAATAAATAATTCATAGCATATAGATTTGGGGTGTCACTCTAAAAGGATTCAACCCATTTTATTTTTATTTTATTTGTAATTTAATTCCAAAGAGAAGGGCACTAGACATGGGTTGACCCATGTAGGATATAAAAAATATTTATGCAATTTAACATTTAAATTATCTCCTCAATTTGAGCACCAAGACAAATCAATTGATTAATTGGCTTTATTTTCCTCTTTCCTTACATAACAATTTCTCTATGTTGGTACCATAAATTTTGCACAAAAATTTATTTACTCTATAATAATTTAGCCATCTTCTTTGATATCAATGGCAATATATCCAATAGGTCTCTTAGAGAGGCAATAGATTTGTGTACATGATTGCCTCTAAACCATGTAATTTACCTTTGTATGTAGTAGTGTGATTTGATACTTACAATGGTCCACCATGAAACTAAATGACCCACAAATTACATGTATAACACCTATATCACTAGGTAGTTATCGACAAATATCACTATCCATGGCATGGACAATTACAATACATAAATCTCAACTATTAACACTCAAAAAACAACAATTAATATTGGTAAACAAAACGACAAAACTTAACTTTTACAACTATATCTAGAGTTAAATCAATAAAAGGACTTCAAATAGAACCGTCATTCTTCTTTGATTAATATTTAAGAATGAAAAATAACCCATACACAATTATCAGGGAAAGAGAAGAGTCTCGATTACATTTACACTAATTATAATGAGTTGCAATACATAAATTTTAATGTAACCTTTTGTAGATAACCTTTCAATATATTATTTTCATTATCATCTTCATGTTATATGCTTGATGAAAATAAATTCTAACTTAATATATTCACAATTTCATGGTCTACAGGTGCATGCTTCATGATTGTATATCAATGCATCAAAATAAAATCCATACATACCCAATGTTATATATTCTTTGCACAAACTTCTATTTTCTACAAAATATGCCTTTAACATAAGATGAACCATGCTTTTATGATGTAGGTCCACTAACTTCTTGCTTTAATGTGTAGAAACCAAGGAACTAAACAAGCAAAAACCTCAATCCGGGGTTGTTTGATGGAAGCAAAAGAATTTGTCGAGTACAAACCAAACAAAATTGATTATACCAAATATGTAATACAAATATTTTTCAAATGTTGTAGACAATATTGTATGCACTTCAAGGTTGTATTTCAAAATTATATACACAAAATTTTTAATATTCTATAAAGAAAAAATAGTAAAGTAAATTAATACATCTTCTATGCACATCTCAATTTATACTCTTTAGTATGTATGCTTACGTATAATTCTCTAAGGCATAACCATTACACCTCCTTCTAGTGCAAGTGGTAGTATATCTTGAATACACATTCAGTTTTGAAGCACCCTATGTAAAACAAGTTATTTTGTATGGCATAAGTGGCATGTAATTATAAATTCTTATTTAAAACAACAAAAGTCTTGTCGATTTTCTTTATATAAGGTCTTTTTAGCACAAATAAGATTATCGGTTCTATTAATAAATTAGTGTCATCTATATTACTTCGTATTAAGATAATAATATGCAATATTCACATAAAAAGAATGAATTTAAAAGCCACACCCCATAATTTATGCAAGGTCAATTTTTAAATATAATAATCAAAGAGAACAAAATAAACAAGCACCAAAGGCACAAAGCAAGAAGAGCTATGGATTCCAATAGTGGAAGTAGGAGAATAGTCATTTGGTTTATCCCGACCATCAAGAAGCTTCTAATTGTTGGGACTAGACTCCCAATTTGTAAGCACACCTTTATTATTAGCTTGTTCATCATTAGGGAGTTGAGTATCATTCTTGGTGAGAGAAATAGCCAAACAAAGGCAACAAAGCTTGTCTTTATCTAGCTAACTCGGAACACATTTGTCACAAGGCTAAGAAGAAACTAAAGGTGGATGGAAATGTTGGGACCAATGTTAAGCATTATGATCCTAGGTTTTGCACTGAGATGGTTGAGAAAACATGTAAATCACAAGAGTCATGTCCACAATCCTTATGACTATGTCCATTTTAACACCCTCAAGGAAATGTTTGACCCATGTTGGAAGATGTCAATGAAGCTCTAGAAACTATATGCAATGCATCAAGAAATACATGTAGGCAAGTAACTTCACACGTGACTTTATTAGCTTGCACTTATCTTTGCATTAGAACATCAAAATATATCATAGACTTAGTATATATCAACAAAATGAATATCAACAAAATGACCAAAAAGGAGAGTATAATTCCTCTTTGTCCAAGTATTGAACATGATTTTGACTTTGAAATCATACCATATCTAGGTAAACTTTGTAGAAATACTATAGTGACTCTCTCTGATTCATCTTTTGATGTATGCATCGATAGACTTGTTTCGACTCTTTGATGATGCTTTGATTGATACTTATGAATTTTTTTCTATCTTAGATGCTTATTGATGATGCTACATTTCATATGGACATTTGATATATGATAACTTATGTGGATGTTGATACATCTTAGATTATTATGATGGATGAACTTAGATTTGATGGGTTATATGCACTAATTATTCATGAATGGATTGTGTTGCTTATAAGGTTATGATGGCATGATGATATTTTAATGGTACTAACCCCATTTCATGATTATATTTGATGTGTTGATGCTATGGTTGTTGCGTTTGCGTTATGACTATATTCATGATAGAGACGATGTCATATCACTCATTACAAGCATGATATGATGTTGTGATTCTCTCTCACTTACTTGATCATTTATAATATATGTTATTGTATATGTTGTCTTGTGTATATGGGTGGATGCAAGTATTGCAGGGACTAGACATCGACTCCACCTGGTCTCACGGGTCTAAATGTGTCTTCATCCCAATGGCCAGTTGATTGGAGATGGCATGAGTTTCTTCCACACACTCTAGGTGTAAGTTGATATCCTTGTCTGTCAGCGTCTTGGCTTGAGTCGGTGGTTAGAGTCTTGTGATGTGATGTTTGACCCTATGTCAGGTTGCTTTGCAATGTTATGACTATTTAACTAATTAATAATTGATTCATATAGTCTATTAGTAAGAAAATTAATTTAATGTATAGTTTTGACATTTAATGATTATTGGATGATTTATTGTTAAAGATTAATATTTAATATGATTAATGTTTATTGAGCTTTGATTTATTGGTTTATATTTATTTGGTGCTTTTATATTATTATTTAATTATTTATTGAGCTTTGGGTATTATTACCCATGTGGTTTATTTAATTTATTTGGCTATTCTTATTATTTTATTCTCTTTTACCTTTTTGGATTATTTGATTAATTATTTATCCTACCTAGACCCTATATTACTATTGGTTGAGAGATTTGGGTAAGTAAAATAATAATATTTTATATTTTCTCACCTTGATTTTGTGCATGGTTGGTAAGAAATATTATTTTATCGATTATTTTGATTGGTAGAGAATTTTATATAGTTTGAATGAATTTTTTTATTTATTTGGCTCTCTGAGATTTTGTCCAGGTTGGCTTGCAAGAGAAATTTCTGTGTTTCTGAGGATTTTGGTTTGGTTGGAGGTTGGCTTGGATCGTGGATTTGGTTTTGTTGCGCTTCTTCAGATTTGTGTAACCATAACTTCTAGATTACCAGGTTGGTTGAGGTTCTCCTTCTTTTGCATTTTCTTTTGAAAAGATTGTCTTCCATTGTGCATGTGTAAAGATTGGCAGTTGTGTGTGTGTGTTTATATTTTATATAGTTTGATATGGGAAGGGTTTGATTTGAGACAGTCGTGAATGGCTTCTGTGTCTTTTCTCCCTGTGTATTGCTCATGAATTTTTCTATGAAAGCATGATGGTTCGCATGATCTGTTAGTATACTCTAGCTGTATTTGTTTGTAAGTCTTGCTGGTTCCATATTCATGGAGTGGGCAAGCTTGATTATTAAACTTCATGCATCAGATGAGCCCTTGTATTTTTTTTCCCTTCTGGGAGTTACTTTCCTTGCTTATCGTAGGAGCTTGTGTTAAGATCACCCTTCTTATCTCATTCAAGTGTTGTTATTTCTTGGTTCGATGTCATTTTGTGCCCAACATCATTTCATATACTCATGTATTTGTCTGGTGTTGTCGTGAATTGTGGTTTTCATTTCTAAGTTTTTGTCTCTAGAGAAAATGTGCTATTGAATGTAACATATGCACTACCCAATGGGGTATACGTGTTGGACTGAATCGCGGATGCGCTGCAAAATTACTCATAAGCATTGAATAGTCTGGTGAAAGCATTGTTTGAGATGATCTATGCATTGAAGTATTTCTCAAATGTGTTGTTCTATATTTTGAATGCGCTAATCTGCCATGTTTTACTGCTTGAGATTATTTTGAATTTTTGAGTCATTTAATCAAGTCTAATTTTGTACCAGAGATTCTACTTTGGTATTTTTGTGATTTTTTGGATTTGTATATTGATTAGATGTGGTTATTTGATTATGTTTTGTTAGCTCCGACGAGATGGTTTATACCTTTCTATTGAGGTATATATATATATATATATATATATATATATATATATATACACACACACACACGTACACACACACAGATATATATATATATAGGTTTATTCCTTGTTGTAGAGGATTGCATTGCTTATGGCTCCAGCAAGATGATGTGTGCCTCATTGTAGAGAAATGTTTGATCTGGCTGAGCAAGAGGATTATACCTTGCTCTTAGTTATTGTTTATTATTTGAGGCTCTTGGGTTATCATGTGATTTGGTTTGGTGGCATTTTATTTATTGTTTCAAATTTGCATACATTTATGTGGATGCATTAATGTGATCATGGTTGAGTCTCCTTGATGATGTTATTGTGGTGTTTACCCTAAGGTTTTGGGACATGGTTAGGGGGAGTGGGCTTCCATGTAATGAGCGGGGTCATGAGAGAATATGATTTTAAGAGGTTCCTTGTAAGGATGCTTGAAGCATAGACCACCAGGAGCACATTGGAATTTTTTCTTGATTTAAATAAGTGATAACCATAATAATTAATTAGTTGGGTTGGGTAATTAGGAATCACCTAAACAAGATTAAAAAATGGATTTTTGGTGCCCCACCTCATAGCCCTTGAGTGGAGACTAGGGATGAGCTTGGGAATACCGTGGAGATGGTAAACCGAACTCTCTTGATTCTCTCATAGGTTGAGACGGTTACACATGTCTATTAGGGTGATTGGTGAAGATACCATAGTGTCGGGTGGAGATCCCAATAAATTATTATTCCGTTCTTTGTGAGGATAGCATGTGATGTCACTCTTCCTTACATGTGTTCTTGTTCCTTATGCCATGATTGTTGATATGCCTCTGGAAGTTTTATGCTTTAGATTTAACCAAGTGGTGTGATTTGGATTATTTGTTCATGTGGTTGTTTTCAGCTATGGTTGTTGACTTGTTGAGGTCTCTTTGGTTGAAAGGTGTCAACCTAGGTCTAGAGAGTGTGTGGAGCCTTGTGTTATCTCCTAGCATGGGGGTGGTTCCTTATGGTTCCACATGGTCAGGTGGTTTGATGTCTTCTTCCATTGGGATGCTCTTGTGTGTGGATATGGAATCTTATCTCTTCAACTATTGGTTTGATTCCTGGAGCAGATTGATGTATTATGATTCTTGAGATATTCATGAGATAGTGTTATTTGTAGATAGAGTATCGTACATTTGATATAAAGAATATTGTAATCTCATGTAGTGGAAATGATGTAGTGGATTGAAATCATGGTATTTGTAATGGAATATGTTATTGTAATCCTTGTTGATTCAATATTGTATCTTGGATATTGTTTATTTATGGGGCCAAGAATTTGGACCTATGGTTGAATAAGATGTTTGGATTAGTCTTGGATGAGAATTATATGAATGTTCTTAGATGGGAATTAAGTTATTTCTCCTTCTATGCTTATCTCTTGGAATTGATTATGTGAGTAGCATTTTGATAATATGAAAGGATGAGTCTTTTTAGAGGAAATGAATTAGCTATGTGGTAGGTGATGTTTAGTATTGATTTTGATGCAGGACCATCCCTGGTCAATGAGCAATCTTGCATCAACCAAAAATATTTCCTTTCAGTTTTTGTTCTTGTTTAGTTCTTTGTGCAGTTTTCTGTGTTCTTACCAATATGTATCGGTAGTTGCTTGTTCTTCAGGGCAGATCTTATTTTCAATTTTTAGACAGTTTCATGTGCTTGATTCTAGATTTCTAGTTCATTTGGGTTCTTTTCCGGTCAGTTATCGCTTCAATTTGGTTGTTTCTGGGTTCTCGAGACAATTCTTGTGCTTACCAGTTGGTTTTCCTTCATTACCTATGCGATTCTTGGCGTGTGTATCCATCTTGGGTCTTGTTTGATGTTCTTTGGTGTGTGGCCGACCTTCGTGCTGAACCGCATCACTTGGTTGTTATTTTCTAGAAAGATTTCTTAAATCTTAGGGCCGACCTAATTACACGTTTCATTTTCCTGCATTGATGAATGTAATCTTTTGAGGCCGACCCGAATATGTTCCAGTGGGTATAAATATGATGTTATGTAATCATTTGTAAGGGCAGAGGAAGCAAAACTGAGAATAAGGATTGAGATTCACATATTGTGATCTGATTGATTCTTAGAGTCCCGGTTGGATGGTATCTGGTTTGAAGCATGCATGTAACTGGTTAATTACCAGATGTTTTGATTAAGTAAGAACAGGCATTTGAAAGGTACCCGAACCTTTTACAAGCCAGGAAAACATAAATGCTAAAAAAAGTGCTTGATCACTTCAAAAAGTCAAAATGAACCCACCGGAAGGGCACAGCTTAATACATCATTACATAAAACTCGGAACAGACAACAAAAGGAAAGCAAAAGACAGCAAAGAGACAGAACCAAGGACAACAACTAGAACTAAATACTATTCAAAATCTCCTCAGCATGAACAACCATTTGTTTCATGTTGTTCGCTGAGGTCTTCATATCCTCCAACTCACGACCATCGATGTCGACCTTATTCTTTGTGTTGGCTCTGGTCCTCCTTTCATGACTCTTCTTGTTCACCTGCTCTTTATCACCATCCTTCTCTGCATTATTCTCAAACTTGTTGATAAAGATGTTCATGTTGTCCATCAAAGATTTAAGGATTTGGAAATTTTGATCAGCAAGTTGCTTGACATTGTGCTCCAGCTTGTCAATTCTGCTACCAAAATGTTTCAGTTTGTTGTCCATTTCCTTTCTATCTCCCATCTCATTGACCTTTTTCTCTGTGGCTAAGACTTTTCCAACCATACATTCAATAGCTTGCACATTATGCAGAACGACCACTAACTCTTTAACATGCTCTGCCAAGGGCTTGTCACCAACTGTAATTCTTACCATGGCCTGTGTATCAGTTTTCAAACTATTAATATCCTTCACCAAAGTAGTAATGGTCTCACAGAAAGCCTTAATGGTATCTTTTTCACCACTATCAATTTGACCCCCTTTTTCCTCGTTATGCAGACTAGTGGTATTCATAGTCTCCACAGTTTCCAAATTATCCTTAACCGGGTTACCCTCCCCTTCCTTGTCCTGACTATCAATCCTCTTATTATCATCATCCTCCTCCTCAGACTCAACCAGAACATAATTGAGATCAGAATTGCTACCTTTTTTAGTGTTCTTTTTCTGAGCCTTCTTTCCAAATGCTTTCCCTTTCCTCTTTTTAATAGGTTTTTCCTCAAGGGAATTAGTTTCAGAGTCAGACATTTCAGATTCCACAATAATCCTCCTCTTCTTGGCCCTAATCCTCCCTTTTTTGCTAGTTTCTTCCGACTTTCCCTCGGTCTCAGAATCAAAGTTGAAACCACTATCCTTACTTTTTGTAGTCTCATCTCTGGCATTTTTGCCTTTAATAGGCTTTTCAATGCACTTCCCCTTTAGCATTTTATAAACCAGGACCATAAGCCCCTAGTGAAGGGCATGATCGCCTTTAGGGTCCTTCTGGATCTCCTTAATAGTATGATCCATTGAATAGGCTAGGTAATAGGGAAGGCTAACCCTTTCTCCATGACGGAAATGGTTAAGAAGGACTAAGTGATGCCCGTAAGCCCTAGTAAACCTACCATCCAAGGTAATATATTCAATAGAAGCAAATAAGACAAACCTCCATGGCCTGCAAATTCTCTTCGGGTAGTGGTAGGAGTTGTCAATTTTGATCATCTTTCTTCTCTCACCATCCGTAATAGGAAACTTGTCTGCAGCTTTATCTGATATCCCTCTATCCCTGTAAAATTTCATACCCTCGGTAGTCATCCCCATGGCCTCAGCGATAACCTCTTCGTCTACATTCATCATATGTGATCCAATCAGAACTTTTCCATTTTTCTAGTTCTTGATGAAGTAGCTGGTAATTGTGGGGTCCTTATCATTTATAATGCCTCATATGAAGAACTCATAATGCCTCTTATCATTTAATTTTAGACCATGAACTTGGGGAACCTTAGAAAGAGGTCTATCCTATCAAATGATCACAAGCTGCAACTACCACCAATTGGAATGTTGATTGATAGACAACCCATTTCAAAAATCATTTATACTTAGTAAAACAAAGGTTTGATAGCTTCCCAAGCTTTCCATATGCTTTTTATAACATTTGTGCCTTAGACCTAAACAAGTTTTTTCAATAATTAGAAGAGACTAAAAGTTGAGATATCTCCAAACTTTATAACTATTACATGCACCAACATAAATGTAGTGTCTAAGCAAAATTTTATAGGCTTCATTTCCCTTAAGTGCTCCAATAATTCATTTAGCACTGAAGGTTGTACCCTAGCATTAAATGTCTATAAGCCCAATCCCACCAAAATCATGAGGGGTACAATATAACTCCCAAGCAACCTTGTGAAAACCTTGTCCTTGATCCAAATAAACCCATAAGCAATCCATTTGGAGTTTTTCGAGCTTTTGATAAGAAGCTTTGGAAAGCACCCAATGAGATTAATCATAACATGGATAGCAACAAAAATTTAGAACAAACTTGAGATTCAATTACAAGGAAAAGTGGCTTGGAGAGAGAGGAATGAAAGGAAAAAGCGATGCCTAGAAACCAACAAACATCTAAATGTTCTATCCATTTCCAACCAAAAGAATCGAGCCATTGGGTTTAGGCAAAGAAAATGCCCTATTACGTTGAATGTTTTTAGCCATTGAGAGCTTGAACCAAAAGCCACACAAAAAGTATACAAACACTATAGAGTTTGTTTTATATTAACTTCAGCTTTCAGAAGCTTAATAAATGGCCATTGACACGTTGTTGAGAGGCATTAGAAAGAGTGATATTTTTAACTAGGTTTTGTAACACAACATGAGCCAAAAGTAAAGCAAAGTCTTTAATTAGTAGCGCATAAAGTGTAGGAGTAAGAGAACACCCTTCTCATATGGAGCAGTAAAGCTCAAAGGAGAAGAGTTGATGGTCATTGATGGATATTTAGGGAGAAGCATCAACAAAAAACATTTAGATAGTGTGCAAGAATTTGAGACCAAAACATAAAGCCTGTAGCATAAAGAATAAATCACCACTCAATGCAGTGGTAAACTTTAGGGAAATTAATTTTGATAAAGATGGCTCATTACTGAGAATGCTTGGTCCATTCCATTCTTTCCCACATATCATAATGATATTATCATGTCACGAACTAGTTTTAGGCTAATAAGTTTTAGATTTTTTTATTTTGCTAGACATTGATATTATTGATGACACTGATTTTATGATACTAATAAATGTGCTTGACGACATTATTTTAATCGGATGTTGACGCTATTTAATAACATCTTTAATATAAATGCTAATTTTGTGATGATGATGAATTTTTATATTATAATTGGACAATTTCATCGAGTGTGAAGAGGATGTAGGGTCGACCGTCAAAGGTGGACATATGACCGAGGAGGGGTCTGCTAGCTCGTCAGCAGCAACTCATGGAATGCAAACCTATGCATACCCACACATTAATAATTATAATAATTAAATAAATTAATTTAAAAGTTAAAAACCAATTAAAAGGTTATAAATAAATAAAGAGTTTATAAATAAATAAACAAATTATAATATTAATTAAATTCAAATTTATGATTTTCGAAAGCTAAACTATTAAAATTTAAATTTAAGCATGTTTTAAAATTAACACACGAAATAAAATTTGAACATTGAACAAAGAGTCGAACTCCCTGTGACTCCAGTCCAACTCTTGATTTGCATAAGTTTTGCATGTGTTTCTCTCTCATAACTGGTTTTTCCAATTCAATTATCTCCACTTCACCTCTCCTTTCACCATTACTTTCATCAGTCTAGATCCACACATTGTGAATCGATTTTCTGAGCCAAGGGAAGTTTTAAACAAATCCAAGATACCGTTTTTTGACAGGCAAAAAGAGTGGAAATCAATATATTGGGGCTTCTTTCAAATCGCACTCCTCTCCATTCATTCCCTGTGTATCTATTGGCCTGCAAAGGTGCTTTGGGAGATTGATCCGCCTGAGAAAGGATAAGGAGATCGAGCAAGTCAGATTGGAGGAGGACCGCACCTCTCTCCACCACTCCTCGCCACGTTATTGCTGAGTCTTCCTCATGTCGACTCCAGGTGAGCAGATCGCACGCCCCACTCTCTCCATTTCCACCTCTGCGATTCTATCGACTTGCATAGACGACTTGGGGAGATCAGATTTGCCTGCAGGGAGAGCCGCCTCTCCTCTCCTCTCCTCTCCTCTCTATCGACTTTGCAGAGTTTATTTCTGGTATTATTTGTTTCCCTTGCAATGATCCTACAGATTTTCTTGGAACGTGGCATATACATTAAGCATTTTTTTTTATTATTTGTTGAAATTTTACTTTAATGTTTTCTTCTTCCTCCAAATTTAGCTACTCGACTCTATGTAGCATAGCGTTCTTGCAAATGTTCTTTATTCCATTTAACCTACATTGACCTTGACTCCTATGTGGTATAGAGTATATCAAACCTGTCATATTCTATGGAGTTTAGCTCTCATATAAATTGCCTTGGGTCTGACTTGAATGCAGAAAACAAATCATTTTATTGTGAGCAAAGTCGATTTCCCTCCTTGTATCGTTGTGACACAGGCAAGATTGTTAATTTCTGCTTGCTAGTACTTAGCACCAAGGTCCCTATCTCCTTCAAATTGTTTTCACATATATAATGGACTCAATTAAGTTTGTTTGCTGGCAAAGTTCTACTGACAGGCATAGTCGATACCCATGTGGGTGAAATCCCCAACCCCCCCCTATCTCCCTTGCAGATTTTTCTTACTTAATTCATCTCATGTAACATCGACCATGACCCCCTTTTGAAATTGATGTGGCTGGCAATCGATGTGTTTTTTCATCTAACATCATTATTTCCGAGATTTGATTTCTAATCATAACCAACTGGTTCAGATTTATCAGTAATATTAATAATGAATGAAATCCATAAATGAATCTAATATGTAATGTGGAAATTTTAAAACTAATTTGGGAGGGTAATTTGTTATGAGTTAAATCAGGGAAGGGTGTTTCTACCTACCCCCAAAGAGTTAAATTTGGCCAAATAACTTAAATAATTTTATCTCTGCCATAACACATGTAGCTAAGTTCAACAGTTGGGTTGTTAGATACTACATGAATGCACATGTTCCATTCCTGTCAGTTGATTCCAATTTGCTAGGGAACTCTGTCATGAGGGATGTGAGCTCGACATGAGCACCGGGAAACGAAAGCTTCATTTGGTTGGGCAGATAAAACACTTGGTTCATATCTTCGTCTTCCAGTTTGCAAATGGAGGTGAGTCTGATGGCAATGGAGACGCTACCTCCGGAGATAGATATTCATATTTATGACAATGTAAAGTCCTATGGACTAATGTATATTGTATTGTATCATTATTGTAAATGATCGGTATGGTCTCATGAGTAAGTTATATGAGCTATGTATATGATCTATAAGGTCTGATGTAAATGTGATAGGAGGTCGCCATGTAAAATGTAATTAACAAAAAAAGTAAGGAAACTACTAACCCACTAACCTACTAATGTGTGTCAATCATGTGCATGACTTATTGCTTATGTGTTTCTTTTGATCAGGTTTCTATCATTTCAATTGTGAATGCTTAATGCTTAGGGTGGATGGTTTTGATGATGTTATCTTAAGTTTGATGAAATTATTCTAATCATATGCACACTAACTATGGGTTTGCAATAATCATCAAATTTTTATGTTATTTCTTAGTTTCTACATGCACGTTGACATCTACTTTTGTTTACTTCATTATATCTTTCTTACGTGTGCATGTTAATTATCTTATGTTAAATCTTGCACTTATATTAATGGAAATTTATATTCATAAATGTATGTTGGACTTTAATTAGGATTTAATTATGATGGTTTTATTAGGTTAAGACTAGCGAGTCCTTACATTTTGGTATCAAAGCAATATATTTGAACTCTAGAGCCTTGTGTCTTCTACGCTAAGACTTAGTTTTTTTACTTTCAGGGTACTTAAAAGGAAAACAAGGTGCAAACAAGGAACAAAGGTGAACCTATAAATAACCTGAGTGAGAGATTGGATCAGATATTTGAGCTCCTCAACCGTCAAGAGACTCCAATGAACAATATGGAACAAGAAATGCAAAAGGTTCTTAGTGGAAATCCTAGGAATGAACAACCTACTAATGAAGGACCTAAGACAGAAGAAGTAAAGCAAAGAGAACAACCTAGGGTGGAAGAGGAATCCAAAAAAGGGAAGATATTAGAAGAATTAGGAAAGGACCTCAAGAAAGTTACTTGACCAAAATTTGACAGAAAGACCATAGGTGATGGAGCAGAAGCAGGGATTATTGAGATGGAAAAATACTTTGAGCTTAGGAACCTATCTGATGAGACTAGACCGATTTGGCCTACCTATCAACTTTTAGGAGAAGTAGCTACATGGGGGGGACAATGAAAAATCACAAAAGAACTTTCAACCTGGAGAACTCACCTGGGAAAATTTTCTCCAACTTTTCCGAAAGAGGTGGCTTCCACAACACTTTTTTGACAACAAGATAAGTGAATTTCATAATTTTACTCAAGGAGACGTGACAATAACACAATATTAGGAAAAAATTTCTCACCTATTGAAGTATGTACCACAGTATCGAATGAATGAGAACTTTAAGGTCCGTAAGTTCATATTAGGACAAAAACCACAGATTGAGGCAAAGGTTGACATGCATAGTCCTGAAACTATGGTAGCAACATTTGAGAAGGCCACTAAGAAGAAACAAAAATTGAAACAGATATATGAAGCTAGGAACAAAAACTTAGAATTCAAGAAGAGGAAATTTCAAAACAATCAGAAGGGTGGAACTCAGTGTATTAGAAACATGAAGAAGAATAACAATGGAGACAACAAAGGACATAATTTCAACAAGAATAACAACTGAGGGAACAATAACTATGGCAATAATACGAGGAACAATAATGGGAAGGATAAGCCAGAGTATAAGAAGAGACCTAGAGATGGATGCTTTATATGTGGATGAAACCACTATGCTAACCAGTGCGATCAATGCACAACTGAAATAGGAGGGAAGAGACAGGCTCCACACCAGATTCATGCTGCAGTTGATAATTGACAAGTAGACTTCCAAGCTTCCCCAATTCAACTTAATGGTAAGCTTTTTGGTCACGTAGTCTCCATTCTTATAGGCACGGGTGCTACTGAATGTTTTGTAGATCCTAGAACTATATCTAGATTTAATATTAAGCCTGGTTATATGTCTAAACCTTGGAATGTTCAATATGGAAGCTGGGTAGAACAGAGGGTAGACAGATGATTGGCATGCAGTGAATTACAACTTCCCAACTTCCTAACATAAGTGAACCATTATATGGCTCCATTAGGAAGTTATGATGTCATTCTAGAAATCATTTGGTTAATTGAGCATAAGGCCATAGTGAATTGTCAAGACAAACTTATAACATGCCTTGATGATTTAGGAAATCAAGTGGAGATAAAAGCAGTTAAAAATCCTTTACAACTTAGACAGATTTCAGTAATGCAACTAAAGAGGGCCCAAAGGAAGGGTTGTGAAATCTATGCAGTCCACATCAAAGACTTAGAAGATGATAAAACTAGACTTGATGCACACCCTATCCTTCAAGAGTACCAAGATGTCTTTCTTAAGGAATTGTCAAGATTCCCCGCCAATAGGAAATTTGACTTTACTATTGATCTACAACCAAGAACTGAACCTTAATCTAAAGCTCCCTATAGAATGGCAACCACAAAATTATATGAGCTGAAGGTACAGTTGTAGGAGTTATTGGATAAGGGCCTAATCAGACCAAGTGTATTACCATGGGGAGCACTAGTGATCTTCATCAAGAAGGATATCACACTCTGTTTGTGCATGGATTATAGGATGTTGAATAAGGCCACCATCAAGAATAGGTATCCACTCCCTAGAATAGATGAGTTGTTTGACCAGATGAAAGGTGCAACCGTGTTCTCAAAAATTGATCTCAAGTCAGGATACCACCAACTACGAATAAGGGATGAAGATATACACAACAACTTTTCGAA